>NW_028277249.1:0-306547 GCF_059751315.1 Micrasema longulum | reverse complement strand
ATTGACATTCCTTTTCAGAATATTTCTAATATGAATATTGGAAGATCGGCATTATTAAACTACGGTACCTTTATTTTAAACAAATTATTAAAGTTTTGAGCCGAGGTCAATAATATCCTTCACGAAATTTATTAATATTTTGGAATAAATCGCTTGAATTAAAAAAACGCTTGTTTTTAAAACTTTAAGGGATACCGTTTTCAAGGGTTCATAGGGTTCTAATAAACCCTTTAAGAAAACAGAGAACTATACTGTGGTGTTTTTCTTGATTTTATTATCTTTCATGATTAACATATTACAACAGACATAGAAAACATTTCGCAGAAGGGAATATAGAAGTCTAGGTATCTTAAGTCAGGGCTTATGACCTGTCATTGACTGTTAAAGTAGCCATTTTACACACTGTTTAACATTAATGTGTAAAGTGGCCACTTAAATTAGCCAATGACAGGTCATTAGCCCTGTGGGTGCCTAGACTTCTATATTACTTTCTGTAAAATGTTATTCATGTGTGTTGTAATATGTCAATATGAACAACTCCCTAGGGGTTAAAATCCAGTCCTTGTCTACAAAAATTTGGTCGAACTCAAACATTGTTGATTTATCTTTTGTGAACTACATTATTTTTTAGGGAAAAAATAAATAAATAGGAAATACTACTTACGTAAGAAGTAAAATTTAATGTACATAAGTTGAGTTGTAATTAAATTATTGAAGCATAGTTTTTTTTTTGCAGAATTTATTAACTACTTGAGATAAAAAAATTATTACCATTTTTATTGAGGAAATTAATCGTCATTTTTCACCGTGTTAGCGGGGTGAAAAGTGCAAATACATACAAATAAATAAATAGCCTGAGTTAAGAACAAAATATACATGGCGGTAAAATAAAGTAAAAATTATTATTGACATGTACATCATTTTCAAAATCACGCTATTGACAAACGAAAGTAAGATATCCCCTTCCACGATGTTTTGAGTAAGTCCGAATGTTTGCCGACAGGCTGAATCTCCTCCCTTGTGAGTTATTTTGATTTAAATTTGTTGCAACAGAGAAGGAAAACATTTTTGAGAAAGATATAGAAGTCTAGGCATTTACCTGGCCTGGCCTGTCATTGGCGTGTAGAAGTGGCCAAATTCACCATTTTGCCAATGTTTAAACATCCACGTTTCTTCAACACTTCTATCTGTTGATTTTCGTGAAGTAGAGGAGCTGAAGCTTTTATCATGTCTGTGAGATTCATCTTCGATATAGTTTGTGAATTCATTAGTAACAAGCCAATAAACTAACAAACCCTATCACCATCAGAATGGGAAAAATTAGATTGAGGGTGACAGACGAATTGAATATATATTCTTAGGTGCAGTGACTATCATAGGGACATTAAGGGAATATATGTAAAATTCTACGAAAAACTGAATATTTTGTGGACAAAGGAAATCAATAAAAATAAAAGCCAGCAGTTCATACGAACTGTGCCCAGAACTCTCCACTCACACGTTTAGCTCGTAATGTGAACTTTTCCCTTATTGGTCCATTTGATTGTAATTAATTAACATTTAAAATTCGCATTTTAAAACAATCATTTTTTCTCATACTTAGTAGTTTCTCCATTTCATATTGAAAATGCCTAATTTCCTTTGTAATATTTAATGTTTTATATATTTTTAACACTTGTATAATATATACCCACACATTTTGACTAACTTTCACAAATAATGTCTAAATCATATTTACACAGACAAATAAAACAATTCATGTGTATTCCACATATTTCTGTGGATATCTGTCATTTTTATTATTTTTTTATTTGTACATTTTATCAAATATAGATTTTTTCCTAAACTTCGCCCTGATAAAAAGGCAATCCCATTTTCATACATAATAATAATAATATACAAGTCAATAGAAAAAACTGACAAATAAAATTTAAACTAACTGGTTTACATATATTGCTGTATTGGTTGTGTTTTTTGTTTATTTTTTGTTTTTTTGTTTATTTTATTTTTTAACATGTATAACTGCTGATATCCCTAAAAAATACGTTTTTTGAAAAAATACATAGACTTCTTTATTCCCTTATTTAGAATATTTTTTATCTTTATTAATATTATAAACTCCCAAAGAAGTTGATACTACTTTTTGTCTACAATAATTTAGACAAACGAAAAAATTGACAAATTTCATTATTGCTTATGACTTTTTGTTTCTAATATCACGAAAATAAAAATTAACTAGTAGTAAATTTTAGCCAAAGCACTTTCTTTTTACTTTTCTCCATAATGTTTGTGATTTTACAGTCAACGTGTCCGTGTACCCTTGCAACTTCTGCGTAAATAAATTTAAAAACTTTTAACGGTATTAAGTTTCACCTCACTTAAGTCCTTCGGCATTTCTCAGAATTTATAATCCACAATCCCAAACGCTTAATATACACTTATTTCCTTTCCTCGCACAGGAAAAAAGGAGAAAAATCTTAAAAAGTTTTTGAGATTAATAAATTTCTTAATTTACGTTTTTATTCCATTAAATCAAAAAAAATCCGTGCATTCCTTAAGGAAATAAAATATTCTGTAATTTGAATTGAATTTTCGAAAACATTCAATAACGTCATTAGATTTAACCAGTGGTGATCTAATGACGCCACTTCTTTTGCGTATAAAGCATCACATTCACATACTATTTGTAAAGGTATTTCATCATCTGTATCTAAAGATAATGATGAGAATAAAACAAAATGACCCTTACTATCTAAAAAAACATCCGCGCGTTGCGGTGCCGTTCAATCATTACACACGTGAAAAATGAAAGATTTTAAATCAGAAAAATTTAATTTTCTTTATCAATTATTTATAGTTGAAGTCAAAAGCTAAAATATTTTTATTCTAATTGCCCAGACATGAAAAAATCGTTAGCTCATGCTTGCAGCGTGGGCGAAACCGCCACCCGTGATGAAAGTCAGGAAGCTATTAACGGGCGTCTAGGAAAAGTACTGCGTAAAATTGTCTTCCTCGCTCCCGAATATACTTGTATCATCGGGAGTGAGACGTATTTTTACGTCAGATTGCATAAAAAGTATTGTATTTGTTACGCATCGTTATAAACATCGTTATATTTCATAGTGCATATCATCATCCAGTGACCGAACTTGAAGAATATCCTCATCGTATCAAGGGTAGATCCATATTTCGTGTACTTTTCCTTTCTTCAAATATTCCGAACCAAAACTGAATGAAATTAGTTTTTTTCGCTGCAGTCCGCTTTTCGTTAACTTTTTACTCTTCTGTGTGAGACAATAAATTATATATCAGGATCACTCTTTTACCACGTATTTCGCAACTTTCTACATATGAGTAAACTTTCTATTGGGTTGGTGACTTATCTCCGATTTTTGGTAAAATGGTTTTTCAGTTCCCAATAAGCATGAAATATCTAATAACACAATACTTTAACCGATTCCTAGATGTATATCGGAGAAATACCAAAAACCTCAACCCATAATTAATATATTCATGGCGACCTAAAAACTGTTAGATGCAATGTGTCCTAGCCACACATCTCCAGAAATGGAGAGTCAAAGGTAGTTACTACAGCTTGCCCACTACATACCGCACACCGCATCTAACGACTTAAGTTTTCTTGGCGGTCTCCATACACGAGGAAAAAATGTTCGTTGCTATTTGATCAAGGAAAATAGATAATTGAATTCGTCCCTGTCTGGAATTACATTGATAAGACATGATTAATTGGCCGGAATGATTATAAAACTTTTTGAAGGCCTTGAAATTCTTAAAAGGTTGTTGGTAATCAAGTTTGTTTCCAACTGTTCAATTACCTGCGTACTCAATTTATAATTCATAGGTATTGAGGAGTGATTCAGACGAGGTATAGTCCTGTGGTAGTGTCGCTGAATGCGGATCAGGAGATCCAAGGTTCAACCCTCGCTCTACCACAACTGGACAAAAATTGAGATTGAAAACACAAATATGTATTTAAGCAAAAAAATCATATGAGTGAAAGAACAAACATTTTTTTCAAAATCCTACGCGTCTTGTATAAATGGGAATAAAATAATGTTTTTTTTTTGTTTTTCATAATATTGAAAAACAACGACAAAGATCACTAAAACTAACAATGAGGAATAAAACAGAATCTCAAAACTCACCATACGAGGGTTTAAAATTATATAAGTTATATAGTCTCAAAATATTTCAAAACAATTTTTGAAAATATGTTCCTGATTAAATGTGATGTAATTAAATGTTAAGTGTAAAAATATCATACAATTACCTAATGAAGTTCAAATAATATTTAATATTAATAAACATTGCTTAACCGATATAGAAAGAGAAAATCATAAAGTTTGTTGACAGTTATGGTACAAATTCATCAATATTTTGAAAGGCATTGTGGTTACTTCAATGTAAATTAAGAGCAAAGGGTGGTCTTAATTTTTCACCTTGTGTTACTGATAGAGCATCGATGTATAATGTAAGGATTTGGTTTGATTGAAAACTCATATTCAAACCCAAGTTGAAAACGTTGTAAAAAAAAATACACAGTACTAAACATAGTAAAACACATAGTCAAAAACATTTTTAAAACCCAGTGAAATGCGTAGTAAGAAAAAAATACAAAGTAAGAAACATAGTAAAAGACATAGTAAAAAACATAGAAAAAAAAAGTATGTATGGCAATAAACATTTTTTTTAAGCATAGCAAAATACGCAGTAAAAAGAAAAAAAACGTAGTTAAAAACAAAGTCAAAGATGTAATTTAAAAAAATATTTATAAAGTAAAAAATATAAACTCTAAAAAAACAGAAAAAAAAGTAATGAGGATCCTCAAAAATTCAATCAATGAATAATAACAGATAAGATTAAACAATAAATGTTAAACGGGTACTTTCCTTGAAATAATATTTGATAGGCCTTTGAAATTGATTTAAACATAAATATAAAGATTGAAATATTCTTCAATCTCTGTATCATTGCATTGTTTTTTTTAACATAAAATGTCAAAGAAGATATATTTGTCTTTTTTTCCAAATCCGTTTTTTTCCATTTTCTAGTAATTATAATAAAAACATTTATATGCCTAGCCGTATACATGCTATTTTATTAGTTATTCGCATTGCTAGCAGCACTGATCGATGTGGATAAGCAATTTAGTGTCAAGATAAGGAGATAATTGGAATTCAGACTATTAGCACCCCGAGCGATGTATCAGAAAGTATAAGTGCGTACGTCATTTACTAAGAGGAATGGAGAGATTAGGAGAGACCGAATCAATTCAATTATCCTGAACTAGTTTATTTGTTGTTTTAATTATATATCTATATATATATATATATATATATATATATATATATATATATTTATATATATATGCACGGAACCATCTTCTAATTGCCGAGTTCCAATTTTTTGGTAAGCAGCTTAACAAATACATTATATAGACTACACACCGTGTTTATAATTAATTCAGTAAAAAGTAAATAATGAATGAACCAAGCATTCATAATAAAAGCACGAAATCTATAACTGTATTTACTTATAATTAAATAACATAATATTTCATTTATTTACACATTTTTTCTTGTACGGATGCTAATTGTGACACCTTACTAGGGTCCAAAAACACAAAATACAATAGTAAAATAAAATAAAGAGTTTTGAGAATAGGTGTCTTAGAAAAAATAGAGGTTAGTGTTGGTTTGAGCTTGTAAGGAATGAGCAAATAAGGGAACGAACGCAGCTCCAAAACTAAAAATAATTCATTTTCAAATAAATAATTATTTCTCAAATGTCAAACTCGGCTCTTTTCATCAACAGGCGTGCACTTTTAACATGAATGCAATTTTCGAAGATGTGCTGAATGTCAGTTAATATAATTTTAGTGTGTCCAAAAATCCAGTTAAAATAAATAAATGGGAAGAAATTATAAGGAATGTAAATCTGATTGGGATCCACAAAAAATAAGTGCTGTTTGTAAAAATTTAAAAACAAACTTATTTCATACACAAAAAACAACATCTTTATATTTTTTTGCAAATGCATTCTCCTAGAATGCAATCCTGGTAGACCGATGAATAAATCATTCATGCTCCTAACTTCTTTTTAAAAAAATCGATTAAAGATTTTAATATCTACTAACACGCACAGCGCAAAGATATATATTTCTCTTAAAACCGCTCGTAAATCGGTTTAGCTGTTTAGTTGGAGTACGGTGACATCACACGTACAGAGGAATTATGTATAAAAAGATTATCGCGACACATTTTTAAATTTCGTCAATAAATTTATTTATAATTTTTATTTTTAAACTCAACGCCACGTCACGTCGGTTGCAGATCGCAAACGTGCAACATAGTATAGTAATAAGTAAAAAACGTCCACACATCATTTGAAATATTTCATTAAAGTATTAGCCATTTTGATTCGAAAGTAAATATGCCCATCTTAACTAAGCTAACTGGATCTTTTGCGTTACTCACATGCACAAGCATTTCCTTTTTCTTCCTTAATCTCTCCTCCTTTCTTTTTTCCTCTTTCCTCTTTTTTCCTTTTTCCCATTGAGTAATAGTTTTGATTTAAGGTAATTTATAAACAAATACGTTTATTTCTATTTTTATATATTTTAAAATTTTTAATCTTTTTTTTTCTATTGAATATGTTCTGTAACTTGAATTATAAAATTAAAACTTTTATTTTATTGGTTGGTTGGAAGAAATTGCCATTTGGCAATAAGCCCGCCAATGTACAAATAACATTATGTACAAAAAGTTAAATAAATAAATTTTTAAAAAATAGACGAGCCTGATAAGCCTCTGATTAATGTAATCATTATATTGATTTTAAGGAAATTCTCATTCTATTTTAAAATGAAGGACAACAAAGTTTCATGAAATGTATATATATATAAAGTATCTATTAAATAGGTAAGCATTTGCTGGTCCATGTTAAAACGTTAAAAAAGAAATCACTTAAAAATGTAAATTAAAACCGACAGTGGAGAAAACGAAAACTAATAATAATATTTGAGTTGCATTTTTTTGTCATATTTTGATTCAGTCTCTGTATTATACGTTTGTTTTTTTTTTTTTTCTTAATCAACTAATTGACGTCATTTCATTTAAATAACATTAAATCAATGAAAAAGAAGCCTTATTATTTATTCCTTTTTGGGGAAGGAATTAAGAGCATTTAAAATGTTTAAGTTAATTGCTAGCGAAAAATAATTTATTATTGCCAAAACGTTTTTCGACAGAACTTTTCAAGTCAATCCATCTAAACCCATCTGAAGGGTCAAAATATCTTAGCGAAATTTTGCTTCGAGTTTTTGCATAAATTTTTACAAGTAATTAATTTTTATTATTAATATTTACAGCATTAACTTTGTGATCAAACATTGGTATAAAACCACTTACCAACTTTTCTTTGTCTACCGGTTTCGAGACGCACCTGTCTCTTCGTCAGGACACCAATTAAACCCACACGCAAAACCCACTTTACACCTTCACCACAGTTATTAAAGGTGTACAGTGGGTTTTGCATGTTTGTTTAATTGGTGTCCTGACAAAGATACGGGTGCGTCTCGAAACCGGTAGGCATAGGAAAGTCGGTAAGTGTTTTTTTAAACTTTTTTTACGCCAACTACGTATATTGGTATTTAATATAATTTGTAGCTTTTATTTATTTTTTCAATATATGTGTGCATTTTTTTCTCTTTTCAATAAAAATGCCTAGCTGGCAGTTTTTTTATAAATAAATTATATGTATGGTTTATATGTTTTTTTCACCACACAAGCTACATTAATTGGCTTTTAGAGTTTTTAAATGTTTCATTATTTTATCCTATTAACAATTTAGTAAATCTAAGACTTTTATTTTTTTAATAATGTATCTACCAACAGGTCATTTCAATTAGCTTAGTGGGTTATTAATAAAGAATATTAAAAAAAAAAAAAAAAACAATTTCATTTGTTTTTATTTGGTACAGAATATTTGAAATAGAGAATCGGCACCAAAAAAAGATGTCCTTAATGTTTCGTTAGAAAACTTTACCCACTTCTCTCTCGTACAAATTGTTGTACATTTGCGACAAATATTACTGAAACCGTAGCGGATTGAAATATCTCCGGAACGACTGAAGCTCAACAACCAACGAAAAGTGATTTGTTTTGCAATATTTTAGCTCTGTCTTTTATACAAAGAGTGGACAAATGGCCGCATTTCTCAACAATCCCTTTCTGTTTTTCATCCTTTTGAAAATTTCAGTAAACGGAACACGTAATACATACTTGTTTTTCAAAAGTAAATAGCACAAAAAAGTTTTTGAAAATTCACAAAAAATAATGCAGAAACATTTTGTACAAGGAAAGTGTATTTGTTACGAATAAGATTTATTTATTACCCTCTTGGTTATCAAGGTTGAATTTTTTTAAATATTGATAAACATGTTACCAGAAGTCCAAAGTTGTTTTTTAACAAGCCCTCTTGGGGCAACTCGGGTTTTCATGCCCCAATGTCCACAAAATACTACGCTGATTAGTCAATTCTTTACATGACTTGGAATTTTCCAAATCTCTGGGATGGAAAAAGATCGGTATGACATCAAAGTATTTACAGCTTTTATATAACTCATGACGAACATATTTTTTAATATAAAGACTGTGCTTATATTATTCTTAATTGTTCCTTGTTTTGTTATTGCAATGTATTTTTGTTCGGCTCGTGAAGTTTTCATTTCTATTTTTTTTCTTTATATAACATTATAAATAAATGAAATGAACTACACGTCCATGCACTTTGTAGCTGCAAGACGATTAGTAATCTAACTTCAATAGGTTAATGTTATCAACTATCAAATATCCTAATTTAGTAAATGAGGTCTATAATTCCAACCGTCCATGCGCTCAGTAGCTGCAACCTGTAAAACCTATAGAACCTGCCATATGTGTAATCAGAAATTAAATTGTATTGATATTAATAACATATCTTTAACTTCCTTTAAAAGCGAAATTTCCAAAAATAATTCAAGTCATGATATTGCGCCTTGAATCCGCAGCCTATATTATGCAGGTTATGTGCAGTTCTGTATGTAGGCACATAATAAATGAACACTGTATGGTCAACTATAGTTGTATTATTTATTGTAATGTGCAACTGTGTGACCAATATTCATTTACATTTCTAGTAATATTATAAGTTTTGTATGATTAGTTATTTTATGTTATGTATAATTTTTATGCGACAACATTTACAATGACAATATTATGTGGAAGCCTCTAATTGGACTTTATGATATGTATTTATGGTATAATTGATTCTTATAAATGTATAAATGTCTGTTGGCTTTCCAATGAAATATAATAAAATAAAAAAAGACTTGTAATCTAACTTCTTGTTTCGTAAATTTGTTTTTTATTTAACTTTTTTAAAATATCACAAAATCTCTAAAGTTTATTGTCAAATAAAAAAATAAAAAATGTTAATAGGGGCCAGATTTTTTAATATCTATGCGCTCTGTAGCTGCAAGACGTGCTGTAATCTAGCTCCTGTATATAATAATTAGAGACAAAAAACAAGAATCCCAACCGTCCATGCGCTCTGTAGCTGCAAGAGGTGGTGGGATATTTATTTATTGTACAGCGCCCTTGAGATGATTTTCACAAAAACGGCACTATTTAAATTATCCGAATATATATATTTTATTTAATAAATTAAATCTAAGAACGTGTCAGAGACGTGTTTATGCGGCAGCCATTTTGACATAATAATGCATGCAGATATATCGACTGCTGTGGAGTTTGCAACATGTGCATTATACGTTTGCATATGTTTAAACACATAGATTTGGATCACAGAAGCCAAGTGCCGGAAGGATACAAGACAAGAGTTAGCAACTAATCTGTGCTACTTCCCAAGTTTCCAGTGCTGCCACGTCAACAAGTCATTGTCATAAATGCAATAATATCATAGATTGCAGATATAGCGTGTTGTGAGCCTTGATTGGTGGCCCAATGATCATTATCCGATCAAATGCTTCCATATTTAAGTAAAGATATTTTGAGTATCTCTAAATCATTGATGACAAATTCTGGATAGGTATTTCTCCGCACAACTTATTTCCTTCAAAAATAAATTTTGCTACTTCAAATATCTGGGTAAAAGAAACATGCTTATGAAATGTGATTTTTAAACCAAGTATAAGTATAATACAAAAATCTTAAAATGTCACACGTGAATGTGGAAGTCAAGTACCAAAAATAAAATGATAAATGTCAAACATTGGGAAATATTATTACTTAGCCCTGCCTATGCCAGATCTTTCTCTCTGGTTTCAATCCTTTAAGTTGAATTCTCTGTGTCTCTTTTGTCACTCCGGTATGTGCTGTATGGCCTTCTTTATATAACCAACAGCTCATACATTGTTCTCGCATAAATCTTTCAAGACATTCTTCTTCTTCTTTTTTCAAAAGACTTTTTTGGCGAGGGCGCCGTATTACCTCATGTAGGGAGCCTCATAACGAACTATGTGTCCAATCCATGTAGAACGTTTTTCAAAGATTTTGAATTGGGTTATGGTCCCGTGGCTAGTGTTGCGGACTCACGGATCAGAGGTCCGAGGTTCGAACCCCACTCTACCCCAACATGTTTTTTTTTTCTAATAGCAAGTTATTTACAACTCGTTGAAAATGGCCACCAAAAATTTAATATTTGGGTAGATTATAAGAACGCTAATATTTCTTTTTATTAAAAAAAAAAAAAAAAGATCAGGTGTTTTCCTTTGTCGATTCTACTAAGAACTTTGACAAATCATAAATTATTTAAATGCTTAATCTCCATATTACCAAAAAAATTATCGCCATAGAAAATACACAATTATTATTATAAGTTTACCCATAAAAAAATATTTTATCTATATGTTTTTTAACACAACAGTCAATATTTCAAAATAACGCAGATACGAGTAATAGGTACACCATTTCAACATTCTGAATAGGTCAGTATTATGATAACAAATTAATTGAAATTATTATACATAATCAGATATCGCAATTATAACATTCAAGGAAATAAATCTAAACGTCATTAATGGTCAAAATGTGAATGCGCGGACTGGCCTAACTCGTGGGACAAAAAATTAGCTGTTTATACTTGCTTGCTTTCTCATAAATAAATGTTAGCATTAAATGTAAATGGATGGATTTGAAGTAACCTGCAATGCCATTCATCGAATGCAAAACTTTTTATTATAGCAGTTAGTTGCAACATGTTACAACTAACCTTCGTTGTCTTTTTTAAGTTGAGTTTTCTATGCTATAAGTATTAGATTAATTAATAAGTTGGTATGGATGCGACTTATGTGGGTGTACATTTGTCGATTATTGTCACACTTGAATATTCCTTTATCCACAACAGCTGTTCACTTCCCACCTCCAGTATCCTATGATAATCTGCCACAGCAAGACCTCGTGTCGTGTATATTTTTTCGCCAAACGTGTGCCGCATCACCATTCGTTTCGACCAACCACCAGTGTTCAGCTCCAGATCGGGGGACTGTCTTAGTGTTGGTAACGCTCGCAATTTACCAGTCGGACCGCAATTCCATCAAGAACGAACCAGGTTAGTGGCTTCCATTTCATTTGTTGGAGTGGTGACTGATTAACATTGCATATCTCATATCGAAGATATTAATTTATTTATATATTAAAATTAAAAAATACAGTCCACTATATCGTAGAAGCCCTAGGGTTTCGCCCCCACTATTTCTCGCTCCGCGCCCGCGTGGGAATTCGTTATCCCGCCAGGTAGATATGTCAACATTAGGACGATCCCATGTCTTGAATATGTTGATGCTAAATTCTACTTATTTATTCATTTATTTCTACATAAACGGCGTAAATTGCCGTTAACATATATTGAACATAAATATGAAAAAAACATTTATAAATACATAACAAAAAGTTATAAAATTGCATAACTATAACAATAGTAACAAGTAGGTAAATACCTACACATAAGCAGCCAAAATTTTTTTTTTTTTTAAAAAAAGAAATATTTGCGTTTTTATGATTTACCCAAATATTTAATTTTGAGGGCCATTTTCCACGAGTTGTAAATAACTCACTATTAGAAAATGAGAATCAAGTTGGAGTAGAGTAGGATTCGAACCACGGACCTTCGGTCCGTGAGTCCGAGACACTAGCCACAGGACCACAACCCGATTCGAACATATTAACGAAAAACGACAAAATAGTAACGAAATAAGTACATAAATATGAAAAAACAAAAAAGGAAAACATTTTTTAATATGAAGAAAAGTTTAATAATAAAATTGTGAGTGAAAAAAAGAAATCAAACTCGTTTTAGAACTATAAAGTTCAGAACCAAATATATCAGCCTTGTCCTCATACTGATTGCCATATCTGTGGAGCCTAGGGATAGGCGAGTGCATGTGATAGTTGGTCCTAGAAATTGCAGAACAAAAAGAGAGAAAGATTTTGGTAAATGTCTAAATTTTTTTTTTTTTAAAGAAATATTAGCGTTTTTATAATTTACCCAAATATTTTAATTTTGTTGATCATTTTCAAACTCACTATTAGAAGATGGAAATCAAGTTGGGGTAGAGTGGGGTTCGAGCCTCGGACCTCTGATCCGCGAATCCGCAACACTAGCCGCGGGACCACAACCCGATTCAGTCAGAGTGTCTTTAAAACTACAAATTGTCAGGAAAAGGCTGCTCTGTCTGAGGTATTACATGATGGCTTGTGAAGGAGTGGTGACAGCTCTGGTTTGCCCGCTCGGACTAGGTTATCCTGTTCTACTATCAAACTAATGAACTTACATACCCTATCGCCGCGTCATCACAATTGGGAAAATTTAGTACATGGTGGCGGACAAATTTTCACTAAACAAAAAAAGTAAACTCAGGTGTATAGATATATTGATATGATAATATAAACGTTAAAAAGAGTAAATATAAAATTTAAATAACGCAATTTTTTTAAAAACAAAAAAGTATTATGCGTTCATAAAAGCTAACAACTTTTTAAAAATTCGGATCTGAAAGGAGGCCGCAAGAGCTCTGGAACGGATTCGGTTTAGCGAAGGTTGTTTTAATGTATTGTGTAATTTTAATATGCTGCGATTCGTTTTTTTACGTTATTCTGTTTTATTTTTCTAATATGTTTTATTATTTTATTTTTTTTTACATTTCGTAATTTACAAATGTTTCAATTTTCATTATCACTAGTTTTCATATCTATGTTTTATTTTTGATTATCATTGTTATATTTTATTACTGGTATTTTCGTTTTATTTTTCAATATTATAATTGTTGATTTTTATTGTTAAAACGTCATTTAATGAAAAAAACACATGTAAAAAAAATATTTTGCCTAAACACAAAAAAATTCTAGCTTATTGAAACCTGAAACCTGAAACAAATAACCTCGGCTTATTGTAAATATATTTTAAAATAATAATAAATAAGTGAAATAAATAAATAAATTTAATAGTAAATATTACTCTTGGTCTTAAGATCACAACATAATTTTGCAAATTGCAAACCAGTTTATTTAAAAATAATAACTTGATTTGATACTGGCAGATCATAAAATATAATAAAAATATTCATTTTTAACTGCAGGTTGCATTTATACAGAAAATTTCTTCATAGAGTTGATTATTTGGGATAGTCACTTATGTACATCTCGAGTGGCTTATAATATGTTAATAAACCACATGTGATATATGTGTTTGTGTATGTTTTATATATGTGTGCATATAGGTCTTTTTATATTAAACATTCGTTGTTTTTTATTCTTCTTATGAATTTCTCTATTTTTTCTGAATAAAATTAAATAAATAATATACAACACCATTTTTTTAAACCCAATATATTAACGTTATAAATAAAAGATGAGTGATACTTTCATCCACAAATTTGGAATATCCATTGACCGGTTTCATCGCTTTCGCGACATCTTCGAGACTGGTATCTTTATTAAAGAGTTCAATGTACTTATGCAAAACAGAGGTAAGGATAGATAATTCAAAATCATATGAAAGTAATTTCAACAAAGTTATTTTTATCTTAAGAATCATTATCATTTTTTTTTGGGGCTAACTAATGAGTTGATATAATTCTATTTTAATGAGTTTAAGTATTTTATTTTAAGTGCCCCATCCTTTGTGAGTGTGATTTTTGTCAATTATGATTTCTGAAACACAAAGGGTAAAAAGTAATTAGTAAAAATATATTACAATGGGTAAAGTAATGAAGAATGCACGTGTGTTATCTGTTCATTAAGTCATTCTACGTCGGGTTTATTTTTTAATCTATTAATTTTGAAAATTTCTAGTTTGTCAAGTTTATGGCCTTTATTATTTTAACATTAGTTTTTAAATCAAGGGAATTTTTATTTTCTGTTAAATGATTGGCAAAATTTGAATTATCTTTATTATTGGACCATGATTGTGTGTGCTCTTTTATGCGTGTTTTAAAGGCTTCACCCGTTTCGCTTACGTAGCATGTATTTTTGCAGTCGTTACAAATAAGAAGGTAAGTTATTGAGTTGAATATCTTGTTTTTTTTTGTCTTTTGTGTTAACCAACAAATTAGCTAAGGAATTATTGTTGTATTTATATAATAAATTACAATGAACTTCCATCAAGAATTTTCACTTACAAACTTAAATGTTCCAATATATTATATTGCAATGGATACTCTGTATCTATCTCATAATATCAAGCATTACAGAATAATAATATTACTAATGAAACCATTCAAAATCACTCTCTGGTAGTGCAAATGTCATTGGACTGAATATTAAGCTTGTTTAGAAGCGGAACTATCAACTTGGATTGTGAATTTACCTTTTTGCTGACCAATATTTTTTTGTGTGCGAAACCAAACAGATAAACTTTATAAGACTGTTAAAGCCAAGCTTAAGCAACTTGCCAAAAAACTTGTTTTCGAATTTCATAAATGTGGCTTAACCTCGGGTCAACAGTTAAGCTTGACGAAAAGTTGATTTCACCAATTGAATAAAATATGTAGCTTCATATTACCTACTTAAGATTAAGTTCCACATATTTTATATTATATTAATTCGCTAAATGAGTTGATGACTTTGAAATTGAAAAAAAGGGAATCAACGTAACCAGTTCAGTGGGTTTATTAAGATTTTTTTTTTTTAAATAGATTTATTTATTTAATGCACAAAATACACAATTTTACATCGACACAATTATTTGTTTTTTATGTCCTGACTTGTTCGAAAATTCCGTGTTAAGTCGGGACTTTTCGATATATAAATCAAAAATATTTATTTACATATTAAAACAATGTACAAATAATCAAAACAAGTAAGCAAAACAATTTTCAAAATAATAATAGAAAAATGTAAATTATAAAAATTATAATAGAAAAACATAAATAATATAAATGTATACATGTATACATGTCGAAAAACGGAATGTAGAAAAATTATAAAATAATACTTTGAAAGTGATGATATACATATATACGTATATGGATAATAATGAAGACAGCAGCGATGTTATATATTTATTGCCGAAGCAATCTCATACAGTGGTCTCTACCCCTCGATACAATCCAATTATGGATCTTCATCTTAAATAAAGACGTTGTTTTGGAAAACTTAATATGTTCATCCAAGACGTTGAACACTCTTGATCTATATATGAAAAGTGTCTCCGAGCAAACATCGTACGTGTTCTCAGTATTAAGAAGTTTAAGTTACGCGAAAACCTCGCACGGGCATTCTGTTGGGACCTCCTTCCGTTGTCGCCTGACCAGAAAATTGTCAATACAATCTTGATATAGATTTGACGAATATCAAGAACTTTTAACAATTGAAATAATGGTTCAGAGGGGTAGGTCGGAGGGCACCGAAGCATAACTCTAAGAATAAGTTTTTGCGTTCATGACAATTGTCAAGCGACCTCCCCAGCCAATTATGCCATTAGAAATGTACATATATTTTACAAAGCATACAGTTATTCAAAATTTAGATACAAATTCTTGTTCTATCCTAATTTGGACTCATATAAGAATAAGATATTCATATTTCTATTGGATTTTTTATTCAATGGCTGGTAAAAATTAAGAAGAAGGAAATTGAATGAAGATAAGTCTACCTTGTCGAGTAGTAGTTGGCCCGTTTGCCTACCATTTTTTAGACTCTACGTTTAATCCCTGGCAGAGCGAATGTAAAACACTGGTAAAGAAGTTGATTTTAAAAGTGACTACATCCGAAGTAGAAGATTGATTACCTTACATTTCATGTAACAAAAATAATCTGGATGCGCTGTAATTGGAGTCAAATGCAGTGTCCTATACACCACTAGGTGCAGCTAGGGACATGATGACATTTTACAATATTTATTTTATTACGAATGCATATATTATAATTTAATCCTAAATCTATTAGTTTTTGGATCAATGAAACAAAAGTCATATTTATTAACACAAATTAAATACTTAAATAAAGATGAAAGAATCTAAGAATATGGATCTTCAAACACTGGCAAAATCGGATTTTTTTATGTGTTATGTGTTTTCTTACATTAACTAATGAGATGTCGTTCTTTACCTGTGCAGAAAATATGTTTAGTTCTCAATAATTATGTATTTTTACAAAAAAAAAAACTGATTTTGGGTGTTTCAAGTTCAATGTACAATTCACGCGACAAACATTAATTATTTATTCTAATGTATTCTGTTTTTTAACCAAAAAATACTTTTTGTGCTGAATATTTCATGGATAATGACAAAGAAATGCCTCTGTGAAGAATTTTTATCTCCGTAGCGATATTTTAAACATTTTTTTTTTCAGATGAGATGGGATGGACACCCTCCAGATAATCTCAAAGTGACGCTATGGTTTTTATATTAACCTTTGCGCAATATTCATGGGCTCAAATTCATGAAACGACTTCGTGACGTCATGGGGCACTCTCCCGACCTCAGCTTACTTGCCGCCAGTCTTATTAGACTCATCATTGGTAAGTCCTAATTTTACAGTAATTACTGGCAAAATTATTTGATAAGTCATATTACACGTATACAGTAAATACAATATACTCAACTCTTATTATAATTAAAATGTTACTTTTTAGCTAAATGGCTCTGGAGTCAATCTCGTCACACATGTATTATAAATAAAAAAATACGTATTGTTTTCACAAACAGTAGATACCATTGATTTTATGAAATATGTTTCTAAAAAATAAAATTAAGTCTTAAAAAAAAATTCATGTAAAAAGGAAATTTCCTTATGTCGTGGTTGTCTTCATAATGTTTCGTAGCCAATGCGTCAACAAGAGTGAGTGGATTTACCCTGCAGTGGTTTGGGAAAGCGTATTATTGGAACTACTTAGGCTTGTTTCCGACGGGTCACACAAATACACACGGCACGGTAAAATTACAAAGGTGGATTGTTTTTTTTATATGTTTTTAAAGTTTCATTACAATATTTTTAAAAAATCACTGATCTGTATACAATATGACTAACTTATCTCCACTTGATTTTTTTTCTTCAGAATCTTTATCTGCGAGTAGCCAATAAATAAAATTAAATAATCCACTCCTTTTATTACACCGCAACATTATTTTATTATCTTTACGGTGCATGTTAAATGCAAAATAATAAATATTGCAGTATAACCCTTAGAACTCTTTTATCGAGAGCCACCCACCTGTAATAAAAATACGCTACAGCTCATATAGCGGGAGTCACTCACCCGAGCGAATTGTCACGTGAAAAACGAGGTAACTCATTTATTTTAAAAATTACTTCTAAGACGACTCCCTATTTAAAAATAAATGAATCAAGTTTTTATAAATGTCATTTAATCTGGGTAAAATAACCAGAAGGACGGGTTATCTTTTTGAAGACAAAATAAGGTGGAATAGTGAATCCAAAAACTGTGCCCGGTGACCAAAACAAGAGAAGACGTAAAGAAACAGTGTGTTTTTGCGAAACTCGTTCACGAAAACCCGGTAAAATAATAAATCACAAAAAGAGACTTTAATCATTTTATTCCTTAAAAATTATTTTTAGTTTTAAATAAATTAGTTGTTAAATAAATTTTCTTTGATTTTTATAAATGAACATTCTTTTCTCTTCTTTCACATAAATTTAATTTAAAACTAGCTGACACAGCGAGTGTAAAATAAATGGAGTTTAAAGAATTTCATTTGAACAGTTTTGCACAAAATATTTAAAGCTTTTGTCCTGAATAAATATAATAAATATTTTTTTTTTAATATTTCGGATCCTTAATATAACTTTGTATTTGAAATAAAACTCACTTTGATAACAATGTAGAGGATTTTTTTAATGATTCGTCTAAATGTGCGGTAGGTGTTTGTTAGTTGATTCTCGTAATTTCTGTAAAAAATCATATTTTCTGTATAAATAGGAGCAGTATCACTTTTGTAATAATTTATTTTAATGGTTAATGAATTATTCATGTAGCGAAACTCATTGCTATATGTATTCCAAACACGGCCGTAGCGAGCTTTGGGGAAACATATACCTGAATAAAAAACAAAGAATAAAGGCGTTATTTTAAACCAAATAAAAGCATTTACAAAACGTACCCCCATAACAAAAATGCAATTATAAAATTTCTATTCAACCTCTGATATTAAAAAAGGCTCTTAAATATGACGACTTTTTAAACTGATATCCCATAATTTTAATGTAAAGGTTTTGTTGAATAACTAGCAATATCGTATAACTTCTGTGTCGAGATTTAAGGATCAATGAATAAATAGTGAAAATATAACTTAATTATGATTTGGATTTTGAGGGTTACCGGTCATTGAACAGTAAAAAATAATTTAATAGATTGAGTTTTTCTACTGACATTTTTTGGTGAAACTGCATTTTCATTATAATAATAAAAATACGTATGTAGTTTTATTGAACTTGACTAGTCTGACATGTCTGACGATGTCTGTCAAGACGAAATCCGGTCACTGGTAAAAAATATTAATAAAAGTGGAACGCAACTATATCCGTATTTTTATTATTATAATTTAAACTTTGAAGCTGTATTTCTGCAGATTTGTGTTTTAGTCTGCTGGATACAAAAAAACTGAAGCAACGGTATGTCACCAAACATTAAATAATAACATAGATAACGCACCTTAAGTTGAGGCGAACAAACTCATGCAAACATGTGCATATTGCTGTATCTGTATCATCATCATTCCTTTTCCGTACCTAATGTTGCATAGGGCACTGCATTGGTACACCAATCGCAGCATATCTTGATCATATTTTTTTGTTGCATGAAGGTAAGATGATTAGTCTTACGCTTAAGGTACCAGTCCAGGGACTTTGAAATATTTTTGTGTAAAAATAGCCTTTTCAATTAAAATTTCATATCAACCATGCCAGGAATCATATCCGAGACCTTTTGCATGGTATGCAAACGCGCTGATCATTACAAGACGAGGCTGACGTATAGGCTTCCGACAGCTGAAATAGTGTGTCATAGAGAGGCTTCCGTTTATTAAAAATAAACATCCAGATTTAATATTAGATAACCCTTAATACACTTATAGGGTGATTAAACAAAATATTTTTCATGTCTCCTGTGTTATTTACTGGGATGTTAAGCAAGAGGTTCTGCGGCGGTAGCAACTCTAGCGAATTAAGGTTATTCCGGGTAAATCCTGGTGTGAAATCGATGTAAACATGTAAAAAAAAATACCGCCTTTGTGTTGTAATGAAATGTAAGTTTCAAGTGTACATGTTCACGGTGTTTCGGGGTCGGACTACGAAACATCAGAGAATCATGGTGAACTTGAGAAAAAATCATCTTTTTTTTCCCCGAAAACTTGTTTTAATCAACGTATTTTTTAAAAAATGTAATTTTAAAATGAAGTAAGTCTTTTATTTCTAGAACAAGCATCTATTCTTCGAACCCCTACCCTTACTCCTACCCCTCCTCTTAAAAAACATGGAATAAAAAACGCATTTGACCAACGCAACGAAGCGATATGCACCGGGCGAGGACAAGAGAAACGGCCGTGTAGAGGAGGGGGAGGTATTTGTGGAAGGGATGCTTGTCCGAAAAATTAAGAACTCAATCCATTTTTAGATTATAATTTTTTTATTTTTTTTTCATGTACAAGTATCTTTTTAAAGTTTACCATGAGGAATGTCCCTCTGAAGTCTCGCGGTCTGGCCCTGAAACTCCGTATATAATTTTAAAAAAATGATGGTTAGAATATAGTTTAATCTCAGAGTAATAATGCGTAACCTAGAGAGACGCCCTATTTTTATATGTTTCATAGAACTCAAGCGATGTTGGTTTGTTGGTTAACAACCAATTAGTGGCCGTTTTGCTTTATTTGATAACCTTAACATAACCGTTCGATCGGATGCTTTTGTAGCTGTGCTTGGCTTTGTTTGTAAATAACTTTGCTATTTACGTTATAATAAATAAAAATTGACTATGGTGGATGGCAGTATGTTTGGTTGCATCAGTAGGAGCGTCAAAGGTGTTAAAGGAGTCAGTTTTCACAGGTAATTGATTCCGAATATTTTCCCATGATTTACATTGATTTTTGGCATTTATTGTCCCGAAACGTTTATTATGTTGCTTAAAAACTTTCCTTATATCAACATATTTACTTCAGATACTATTTTTTTCAATTTAGGGGATACATTTGTGAATTAAAGTATGTTTACTGTTGATAATGACAGTTGATTATGGGCAATATGTCATGGACGCACTAGGCATCCATATAAAGTTTGAGTTTTTATCGAGCAGAGGTCAATTAAATTTTTACTCGAAAAAAGCAACGTTAACCTTAAAAATAACATTCAAAATGATGTGTCCAAATTTTAGGCTGCTACGACTTGCCGTTTTGGAGATGTGACGGACAAACAAACAAACTCAACACAAGACTTTGGTTCCATGGAGTTGGGATTTATGTCTCAATAAATGAAACATAAGTATATTGTAAATATAATGAATAAATATATAAAATAATAAACACACCTATGTATGTTCAGTTTTATAAAATAAATAAAGGCGAATTATAGAAAAAAAAAATTGGAATAACCCTGCAATATTAAATATACAGGCTTATATTTAAAAGTATTAACAATGCAAATTTATATCCATTTGGCAATTTTCGACCTGAGTATGGCCCATTGTGTTGCTGCGAACTAAAGCTAACTTACGAGTAATACCCAAAAGTCATAGAATGGTTTTCCTACGTTTGGGCTCCTCTCTCGGTCACGCATAATTACTCTGAGAGTTTACTGATAACTTAATATAAGTTAATATTAGGGTGTTCAAGTTAAATAATGTTTTTACTTTTTTAAGACCAATTGAAAATTACAAAAACTGCAGGTACCTACAATGTATTTTTTATTTAAAATTCTTCACCGTACTCAGCTACATTAAAATACAGTTGTGTCCGCGTCTAGGGTAATTTAAAAGCTGGAGCACGCATTTGAAGGAACTTTCAACTAACTGCCTCTGTTATGTCTTCAACAAAATTTCCAAAATATGTCTTAGTTTTATGTAACAGGAAGATTATGATAAAGATTGTTCAGCTCGTGATTGTATTTTCCGTTACAGGGTGGAATAAAAAATATAATTTTGTGCGTGAAATATACCCAGAATCATAAACGAGTGTCACAACCCTTAAAAAGAATGACCGCTTCATGGTGTAATGGTTTCCGCATTTTCCTACCATGGTTGAGATTTTGGGATCGATTTCAAGCAAGGTTGACATGAAATAATAATTTTAAAAGACAATTTTTAGCATTGTAGATATTTCATACTCGCTGGACAGAACCTTGGCTGCAATTTTAAACGTTTTCTTCCGGTACATACATTGATGGTATATTTAACATATCTACTATCTGTACCTTCCTCGGTATGGCAAATTTTGATCTACTGACATGTTGATACGTGTTTTTATTGCGTCGACTTAGACGTCATATAATTGAGTTCAACCAATAGGTAGCACAGAAACTTTACTTCAAGCTGAACACTAAATTACAGTTAAAGTTTTTTTTTTCTGTACTTTAAATAGGCTTCTGTGATAAAAATCAGCCATTTCCTAAGAATTCTAAATTTATATAAATCAAAATTTGAGCAAAAAGTCTTAGTTTTATCATAATTTTTAAATGACATTCGACAATCGAAACTTTCTCACCATTTGAGATAATCAAATTTAACATTATCTTAGGCAAAATATACTTTCTTAAATTAAGATTTAAAATAAAATAAAAATAAGGTGGAAAAAAAACGATCATTATTATTTTTAAAGACACAATAAAAAATCGTTTAATTCCATGCAATAATGATTTATGTCACGACGTAAATCACTAAAATTTTTCGCCATTTTGAATTAATATAGATCACTAATGCAAGGAAGCCAACGTAAAAATGAAAATTTTTACTATTTAAGGCTGCTAAATGTATATATTTCCTATTGTAAATATTGAAAGTGTGATGAAGATAGTTACTACATTCACAACTCAATACAGCCCAAATGTAACATAGATCATTAGTAGTGGGAAACCTTCAATTCTCGAGGCGGTAAGTTTAATTTTTCGATCATCTCTATCTACATACGTATTATAATTCCAGCTATATCGATGTATAGATACGTGCTCTCAGGAAGATAGGAAAAAATGTGGGAAAATATAAAAATAATATTTATTTTTTATAGTGCAATATTTTAACCAAACCTCAAAGGTCACGTGATCTGTGTTTTATGGTATATTAGCATATAGCAGCATCTAGCCGTTTGGTTTGAAAACAGAATTTCAGAATTAATTTGCTCAACAAACAACTGATAGTTTTATCAGTGTTGAATGCGCTAAAAGAATATTTAATATTTGTACTTTAAAAATAAATATAAATGTTAACTGCTGGTAAATTGATAACTCGAGTAGCACGAAAAATATTTTGAATTGAAAATTCATCCTTCTGCGCGTTAACCTTCACTAATCTTTGTTTACGCTACATTTGTAAGACGCTATATTTTGATTCTTTAGTGCTTTATAACGATTGCTGGTGAAGCAATTTTTCATTGTCAACAGCCGGATGCTCTATTGCTGGTGCGTTTTTAGCTCTTAATAATATAAAAAAATATTGTTTAGTCCAATATATGGAGCAGTACAAAAATGAAGACATCATTAATAATCAAATTTCCTGAATTTTTTTTTTGTTATTGTTAATGCATTTAGATATTCTTTTTTTAGATAAGTTTAATTGTGTTTTTGAGATAAATTTTCCTCAGACACTATTTAATCTTTTTTTTTTTAGGGTAATGTACCTCATTTTAAGTTTACCTTTTTTAATAATATCTGTTTATTCGTTTTAAATATTCTTTTAATATTTTTCTTAATATGAAAAAAAACTTAACGCATCGCTTAAAAGAGGTAGTATTAAATTGGAGTTTTATTTAAACGTGCCAGAATTTAAACACCCAGGTTTAAATTAAAAAACACTGGGACTAAGGAGATTTTTTTTTCAATGCACATTTTTTCAAAACTGCGACATTGTTTTGATGGGCTTTTTTGAAAAAAAATTAATTTGTTAAATTGTATTTAGTTTCATAAATTTAGGACATAAGGATTAGTGTTAAACGGGGTTTAAAGTCACCACATAAAACAGTCAAAGAATGTCCAATAGCAGTGTAAATATGCAGATATTACATTTCTCAGTAATTCATTCGTGTTGTTAACATATCAGTCATAACAAGATTTTACATTACATGAAAGATTTAGAACATTTTATAGAAGTAAATATGAAAGTGATATTTTAGTGGCCACGTAACACATTTACTGTATATCATTCACAATTTTTTTTTGTTTAAAACCCATGTTTCTTCAAATTTCCATCTGTTGACTTTTGTGAAGTTAAAGAGCTGAAACATTTATTGATGTGAGTGAGATTCATGAAAAATATTCCTTCTCTAAAATGTTTTACATCTGTGTTGTCATATGTTAATCTTAATAAAATGTTAAGGTGAAATCCATGTTTTGTCTAAAAACATTTAAATAAACTGGAAATATTGTTGATTAAGAAGATTTTCTGCTTAAAATTATCCCGTTTGGAATTCTAGCTAATTTCTTGTTTAGTCTTCTGATCCACATAAATTCGACCTTATTATCTTTTGGAAGTGATTTTTGGCAGGAACTCGTCCATATTTTACTTTCGTAACCTTCTTCATCAGATTTATCGAGCTTATCCTTATCTTTTTCTTCTAAATGACCAAATTTTTTTTTCCCGCATTGCTTTTGCTCGAATAATGGGGATATAAATTAGTTTAAAGCGACTTTTGAATCCTCAATTCGGGCGAATCAGACCCAGTACTAGTCATTTGTTAAAAAGTAACACAAAATTGAGAAACATTTCAAATCGTTATGATTTATAGATTTTTGACAAAAATTTTTTTAAAGCTTTAAATTATTTTTTTGTCTGTGTCCTTGGATGGTTTAAATTCACAATCGGACCCGGTAGGTGGAAAATTCTAATATGAAAAAAAAAGGTTTGTGGAATCAGCTTATAGCAGGCAAGTCAATCTTCAGGCAGGACAACGTCCATTGGGTCTGCTAGTAGTAATAATAAAATTAAAAAGAAAAAGTTACAATAAATTAATAAAAGTATTGAATAATCTATCTATCTTTTTATATATATAAAAACGAATCGCCGTTATTAGTTTTGCAAAAACTCGATAATGACTTGATAAATTTAGGTGAGGTTTTTTTTTTAATTTTCATTTTTATCCTCAAAGTTTATAAATAATAACATCTTCAATACATTGAGTGGAAAAATAGTTAGAAGCATACATTTGTTTTTCATAGATTTTCCAGAGATGCATTTGACTAAAATGCATTTATTGAAAAACTCAGAGGAGGTTGTTTTTTGTATGTTAAAAACGTTTGTATTTAAATGTTTACAAACAACAATTATGTTTAATGGTTCTGTATTGATTAATTTACATGCAGTTTCTAAACTTCTAGATATTTACTTATTTTTTATGTATTTTAAGTAATGCTAAAATAATTTTAACTGGTATTTGATACAATTTCGAAAAATTAATTCTTAGACAAAATGCAACACTGTCGGGTAGTATAGCAGAGTTTGACATTTGCAAAAAAAATTTTCATTTAAAAAATTAATTACTTACAGTTTAGGAATTTAACCATAACCAAATACCTACTTCATTAAATATTTAAAAACAAATTATTTTTACTTTTGGAATGCATACACAAGTTAATAAATTCAATCATATACAAGTATCTAGGTACCTACTTACAAATGAAAAGTTACGCCATCTTTTTTACGTTTTCCCAAACGATTTGAATACGCTTTTACGACACACTCAAGAATTTTGGTTTCGAATTAAATGTCAAGCTCATGTCGAAACCCAACTGGCGGTTAAAAAACGACTAAATACACGTAGGGCAAGACTGAGATGAGTTACGTGTCATACTTTTAAAGGGTTTCAGGTGCGTTTTTGTGTACTAATAGGTAAATGGTTTTGATTAAAAATAACGAACCTGTTTCTATAGTTACATCAAAGCGTTATGAAGTAAAGTATTCTTAATAATGTTTAATATTAAGAGAAAACGCGTTCCGACTTTTCATCTCCGACATTTTCTCTCTGGATTATGACACTTGAGCAGCGTTTTTTTCACACACTATGGATATTTACTATTGACGTGTCTTTATTGTTTCGTTTTCACAAAAATAGTTTATCATTGGAACTAGACCAAATTTTACCTTCTGTCTTCGGGCGCACGAACTTTTAAAAAAAAACGCAAAACGTACCGATACAGATTTTTTTATTCTGATTCTCTGTCTAAAAAAATTACAAAATTTGTTGGCTTTTAAAGTGCGGAAAACAGGACAGCAAAACGTTGATTTTGTCGATTCTAACAAAATATCTGACATGCAGTTATCTTTTTTGCACAGTATCGGGGAGGCATTTATAAGACAATGGCAAGAAAATAATGTTCAAACACCTATTTATCAATATTCTGTGTCCTCACAATCTATAAAAACCGAAACACAAAAATAAATTTGAATACGTTCATAATTTGGACTAAATACTATAATTGATATCAAACTTTCGATTGTGTTCATTATTTTTATCAACACGAGTATGTTCTTAAATCCAGAAATTGTAAAACATTGCCGGTTTCAGCTCCATCAAAATAAATGCAAGAAACATATTAGAGGTTTGACTTTACTTTATCAGTCTAGCAATTTTTATATTTGTGTGGACTATAACTAAATACATCAATATCAATATTCTGTTTTACATAATTATAGTACCACGTAATTCGAGATGAGGAATTACAGTAATATTTTTTTACATTTACAAGATTAATTTCCATTTTTAGTAAACAATGTTTGATAATTAAAAATCATTTGTTTTGAATTTATTTATTCATGCGCGATTTATTATTTACACTTACGTGTTTTTGTTCTTTTTATTACTTCGTACAAATGTTTCGATCAAATAAAGGAAATTGATGTTTTCACATTAAGAGGGAGTGGCCTGAAAAATGCTGAAATGTGATATTTTAATGGGATATTTAAAGTACTTGTAGTAGTTCTAGCCAAATTTTAAAAATACATCATCAAAATATGAACTTTTTTCTAGGGCTTAATTTCTTTTGTTTTTTTATTTTTATCTTGTAAATTAGTGAAAAAAACTCTTACTTACTCTTCCTACGAAAAAAAAGATTATGAAATCACTGAAAACAGTCATTTTTTGAATAGGTATTTAACGTATTTGTAAATATGATACGACCTTATTTTTTAGTTTATCGTAATGCTTAAATCTTCTTTAAAGTTTCAATATTTGGTTTTTTTTCAAAATAAGTTTTGTTTAGTCATTGTATCGTATAAACTGTTGCCATTTTAAGAGTTAGAATATCCTATACAAATCTTCATACAGCAGATATTTTTAGCGGATATTTTGCATTGATTTAATCTTTTTATTTAGAACCAAAAACAAAATGGCGCGTCGCGTTTTCAAATATGTTAAACAAAGAAAAAAAACATGCATATTTTTTTTATGCATAGTTATCCAAAAGGACTCGCTAACTACCATAATTTTGCGTACAATGTTTTCATAAATTTATAAAAACGCAGTACTGTAGAAGAGTTATCATTTATTCTTAATTAAAGAATGATGAGTTTCCTTTGTTTTTTATCTAATTTTCATTCAAAAATTATAAATTTCATTATTATATTCGTTTGAGTTGATTCAAAATACGATTTTTAATATTATTAACAAAAAACTGTTTCTGAATCAAACGTATTTCGCTGTATTTATTCTATTCGTTTGAAACGTAGCTAACAAAATTACTTCAAAGTTAATTCAATTCCATTCTGCCCCGTGTTTTCCATCGTAATTGGTTTAATCAATTTATTCGCCTCCTCTCAATTTTTACTTTACAGCCGCCACAATAATTTTATAGGAAAGTAGAGGTTTAGGGAGTAAGTGGATGAGGCGATGAGATGGTCTTTAAAGCTGCAGGACTATTTTCGCGACGCTCATTAATATTCAGTCCCATAAGGGCGTAATTTAAGAGATTTTGAAGCTTTTGCATCATCTCTTTTCGGCACCAACTTAAAAAGTTGAACCTTATCTCATACATAACATTTCGTTGATTTTGTGCAGAAATTTATAAATTTATTGTCGCGGCCGTAACTGAGTTATCTTTTATAATTCAGAAATCCATTATGATCCAAAATAATAAATAAACTTAAAGTATACACTCCGCTGCTCTCTATGACGGAACTTTATTAATTGAGCAGAAGTTGGAAGTTTCAGGCTTCCGACAAAGGGTAAACAGCTTCGAAGCATTTAATTTGTTCCAAGAATAACGTATCTTCGCCTTTTACCCTATTTCTCTCGCCTGGTGAAAAGGCATACATTTGAAAAGGTATTACTTTTACTTTCTTAGATTGTTAATAAAATTTATTTCACAATTTATTAATACGAAAATACTGTAATTCACTGACACCTTCACTCCGAGCCATTTTTCGTGTCTCAAACGAAATACATCTGAAAAATCACTCGACTTTTGTTTCAATTTTAATTATCATTTCTTCGCCATAAAAAAGCTAGGTTTTTTTCTGAAATGTATTTTTCTTAAGACTCTAGTCTGTATAAATAAAATATTTACTTATAAAGTATAATAACTGTTTGATGTTCTCAACGCGTTTAGAAAAAAATAATTTCAAAGTTGTATAAAGTAAAATTATTAATAACAAAAGGTTTGTTTATTTATTTATTAATTTATTAACGGATATCGTCCATGTATACAATTTATATGGTTTAAATATTACAATAAAATAATAGTTTGAAACATTAAAAAAAGAAAAAAAAAGCATTGACAAACATAAATGACATCAAGACAAGATCTGGACTATTTATTTAGTGCTCGTTTAAATTGTTGTAAACATAAACCGAAAAAGTCCATATCTTGGCCTGAGTTAACAATACGATAAAGACAGGTCATTGGAGAATTTAGGCCATAGTTTTTTCTATGCTGATCGATGGATAATACTTCATTGTTTCTCAACCTACAAGTCGGAATATTGAATTTTACTGGTCCTAGTATTGATGGAACATCGATTATACCATTTAGTATACCGATATATATGGAATCAATTTTAGTTCTTCGCTTATGTAGACTAGAAATATTGAACATTGACTCTATATCAGCATAAACATAATTACTTCTCTCTAGTCCAAGCATCCATGCTGCTTTTCGAAACAAGTGATGTTGGACTGATTCAATGTGATTTATGCGATTAACATAGAATGGAGAGCAGACAACGGAGGCATATTCAAGAAAAGGGGGAACATTTGAGTAGTAAAAAGTTTTGATTGTACTGACATTAGTAAAATCACAAGACATTCTATAGATGAAGCCAAGTAATTTCAGTGATTTATTTACTGTATTATCTATATGCTCTTTGTCTGTTAGTTTATAGTCCAAAACAACTCCTAAATCTCTGATGAACTTAACTACAACAATTTCGGAGTATTTTATTAGGTACTCGAAGAAAATCGGTTGTTTTGTTCTATGAAATGACATTATTTGGCATTTTTAAATATTTAGTTCAAGTTTATTGACTTTACACCATTGGTTTAAAGAGTTGATGTCTGATTAAAGAAGAAAACAGTTTTGTAAAGTTTGAATTATATTGAGAGCTTTGTTGTCGTCCGCAAAGAGTCGAAAACGAGAGTTAGAGAATTATTAAGCAACATCATTGATAAACAAATTGAAAAGCAAGGGTGCCAAATGAGTACCCTGAGGTACAGCTGAAGTAATATCAACACTGGTTGATAAATAGTTATTTATCCGAACATTTTGTTTCCTACTAGTAAGATAGTATTAAAAAAATGAGAGTAATGAATCTCTTATTCCCAAGGAATGTAATTTATATATGAGAATTTTATGATCTACTTTATCAAATGCCTTGGAAAAATCAGTAAAGAGAACGTCAATCTGCTGACCATTCTCAAGTGCTTTAACAATAACCTGAGTATAATCTACCAGGTTAACGGTAGTTGATCAGGCAGATTTAAATCCATGCTGTTCATCGATCAGTATATTCTTAAATATGGGCGTGATTTTGCTAGCAACAATAGCTTCAAACATTTTAAATAAACAAGAAAATGTTGAAATAGGCCTATAATTGCTAAGATCAGATTTATCATCCGATTTTAAAATAGGCCGTATAAAACTTATTTTTCATAAGGATGGAAACTCGCCAGATGACAGAGAAAGATTAAACATGTATGAAATTGGTTTAGCGAGAGTGTAGTTACATTTTTTAAATGAAACATCTGGAATACCAGTAGGCCCAGTAGTATTTTTATTGGTTAATTTCTTCATAGAACGGAAAACATCGTTGAGGTTGTAATGTATTACCGAAAGTTAAAATATAAACAAATTCTCAATTATTTTACGTACGCGGAAGTCTCAAATAATGACTTCGGAATACAAAATAATTTAAATAGACATATTATTTAGAATAGTAAATATAAGATATTATTTTATATTTTAATAACGACCTCAGCAAGCTTAAATCTTGGTAGATAACTACTGGATTATTTCCCCTATCTTTATTTAAATCACGTCTTAAGAAACATTTCCTTTCTTTTTTCTAATTGCGCCTCTTCTCTATCTTTATTTCCTTATCCCATTAAAGACTTGTATCAATATTAATTTATTTTGATTTATTATTTGATTTTTTCCGCATTTGTTTTGAAACTTATATCATAAAAAATAAAACAGTTTATTCGTTTTATTGAATGGTTGAAAGAAATTGCCATTAGGCAATGAGCCCACCTAAGTAATATTTTAATGTTTATCTTTAAGTATGCTTGTAAAAAAAAAAATAAAATGAAAAAAAAAAATCAAAACTATTTACGATTTTCGATACAAATACAGAATGTTTGCCGAGAAGGTTTAATACTTGGTTACAATTCATATTCGACAGTCGCGACTTGTAAAATTTATTATGGAAAAAACATGCAGTAAACCAACGTGTTTTAATCACAAAACATTTTATCAATCTTGAATTATTGTGACGACAAGAAAATAACGGGAAAATTTGGGTAAAAATGTAGTGCCATTGAATCTCAGTATTCATCGTTTGACAAAAGATTTTTGATAAAGAAGCTCTGTAGCAGATAAACACACACCTGGGTCACAAGTACGAAAACTTGAATGGAAAATATTGTTGCAGTCCTAGAAAGTATTTTAAAAAATCCACCAACCTCAATTTAATGCCGTACTCAAGAAATTGGATTTAAGACAATAACTTTGTGAGAAACTATTGCATAAGAATTAGTATTTGTGTCTTTTAAAATTCATTTGACCCAGAAGCTTTCTTCTTCAAGATCATTTACGATGGTATACATATGCCAATATGATGTGACAGTTTGTTCATGAAAACCATATTTTTCATGAAAAAATCATAATGAGTGAAGAGGGGAATTTCCATTTAAATGGATATGTTAATAAACAAAACAATTTGTTATAATCAACAAAAAATCGTCTAATTATTTATCAATCACCTTGGCATCCTTTAAAAGTAACAGTATGGTGCGCTATGTGGTCTGGAGGAATCATTGGCAACTCCTTTTTTGAAAATGAATGCGGTGTCACGGTGATTATCGCCGGATAACGTTATCGCTACATGTTTGATTACTTTTTGACACCAAAATAAGGTGCCTTGGGCTTGATGAACATGTGGTTTTTACTTGACATTGCAACTTCACAAACAGCCAATGTTAAAATGAAATTACTTAGAGATTTGTTTTCACAACAAATTATCTCAAGTAATGGTGATGTCGATTAGCCTCCGTGATTGCCAGAATTACAAGTTACGGAGTTTTTTTTGCGGGTATATCTGAAGAAAAAGATTTATTTCAACGAACCTGAAACACTTAATATTATAAAATAAGATGAAGAATATTATAAAATGAGCCAGCGTTTTCCAGGCTAACAGAGTCGGACATTTAGTTTGCATGTATTCTTTACGTAATTTCCAACATTCAATAAAACATTCATCAGCATAAAACCATTTGTTTTTATTTTTTATAAAATCATACAAAGAACCTAGTGAACCTTCCCGGCAAACAACTTGTATAAGTATATTAATTATTTTTATTAATATCTTTGTTTTGATTTATATACGATTTTTATAAATAAGCTAATAGACCGAATGAATACAATATAAATGTTCAAGAGGCTTATGTTTGCTACCAATGAAATCGTTTTTTATGTCTAGGTATTAGAACATAATAATAAGCAAGTATGATACTCATATTTTGTGAAGCTCTTCTGTCCACAGTACTACTCAAGTAGACTTTTCTTGAAGCAGAACTCTTTCTTGAACAATTCAAGTGGCTTTCCTTTCATTCAATGGCCCATATCGATGTAACACAATGAACCCACTAACGTAACTTGTCGTTCTGTAAAATTGTTTGTTAAATGAGGATTAAGTTTGATCCTAATATATGGGTTGACTTTTGAATAGAAATGGTTTAATTAAAACGTTAATGGACGCAATATTTACATAGTTTTATTTTTTGCAACTATTTAACCGATGTTTGTCAACTATCTGAAAGATAGTACAAAATATGGAGGATTGCTCTAGTTGTAAAAGAAAAAAAAGATATTTTCTATTTGAAATAACTATACTAAAACAAAACATAACATATTATACAGGATGTTTAAAAAAATGTATGTGTCGCAGCAGAATTGTCATTTTAACCGGAAAAATTGATTTAAAAAAAACTGCACCAGTTTTTCGGCTGTTAAAACATAAATATAAAATATAAAAACATCATGAAGGTACCAAGATAAGATTTTTGTGGGTATATATGTTTTTCAAAAATGTTTTGTGTTCGTTCATTTTTTTTAAGGCGAGGGCTAGAGTTTACCCTTTAGATAGGTTTTTATGATTTACATATTGCAACAGAGATGGAGAATATTTCATAGAATGAAATAAAGAAATCTAGGTTTTCTCTAATTACGGCTTATGATTTGTCATTGGCTGGTTTGAATGACCACTTTACACACTCTGTAACATATAAACATATATGTAGATTTTTTTGCGTTTACTCGAAATGTTGATCCTAATGTCCTTCACTAAAAGTGTTTTTTATGTTTTTTTTATGTAGGTATATGTGAGTACGCGAGAGGAAGAGTGAGTGAATGTGTGATTACACATTTTTCTTTTACGTGTGTGACAGGACGCTTTTGCTCAAAGCACACAGACGGTTGATAAAAATTCAACCTTCATAAATATAACAATCGACAGTAGCAGAATATTATTTATTTATACTAGTGTGGGGTTCACAGTCCATTGATCGGTGACACACAGACGTGCAATCATTTTACCTGAAATAAAGACCGAAGACCGATGAAGCAAGTTATCATTTTATATTGGATGCATTTCAACATAATATGCAAGACTAACAGTATTGCTCCGAAAACCTCCATATTAATAAGAGCAACGTTCTGTTGTACATTTACCCTATGGAGAAATGAAAAATAAAAGTACTTAGCCTTTAAACCGATTATTTAAAATAGTTGCTGAATGTGCATCTTGAGTACTTTATGGCATAAAGTTTATGCCATGTATATGTGCTGCATGTAAAATATATGTGTGTGTATGTTTTATATGTGCGTTCATGTGTGTGTGCGTAGATGGCTCGGAGTGTGCATTCGGTATTTTTATTTATTTTAATTTATTACCTCCATGGAAAACGCAAATGTTAACAATTATTCTTTTCACACTTGAAGTTTTTATTTATTTTTAAAAAAAAGGCACATTTAATATTTATATCTTTTGCATAATTTATAAAAACTTAATTGGTCTTTTTATATTAAAGAAATGTTTATTTTAATCGTTTTTATGTAAATAAAAAAATTCAAGGGACCACAGGGAATGGTTATGCCTAGTTAGCCCGACAAGGCAGCTCAACGCAGTCACTCAGTTCCAGCGTGTTATCCAAGTGCATCCAGATCAATACCACATAGCCGTAACAGTCTCGCCACATAAATAAATACGCATTAAATAGCAACCTCGTGCATTCTGTCAATCTCTCACTGGAGTAGGAGCTCCACAACTCTTAATAACAACCTTCATTCTATATCTATTCTTCAGATAAGTCACAATACGATCAGATAATCAGGTGAAGGAGAATCCTAGTGAGTTGCCTCCTTTGTGACCCTTTTTATTTGCAACCACGACCCTGGTATGAGAAAGTGACAGAAAAAGAAATTTAAAAAAATATTTATTCATAATTTATAATTTAAGATTTTCTTTTCTTTTTTTTGCACCACAACAGGCCAGGAGGCCCAATTACAGTGGTGAATTAAATCACAAAACACCCAGAGTTGAGGAAAATCACATAAATTTTTTGTGTTCTCACTGGGAATCGAACCCGGAAACTTCCATGTGTGAGTCAAGCATCTTGACCACTACACCACAAAGGCTGCCTTATTCCGTGAAATATATATATATTTAAAAATTTATATTTCACGAAAACATTACCAGCGAAGATTGCCTTTTAACTTTAATAAATGCAGCCAAATCATCCGCAAAGTACAGCCTAAATTATGGATTTTACGCTTAACTGAGTTACGAGTGCTATAACACATATTACTGTATGTTCGACCGTTTTTCATTTCTCGTTTTCCAAATAACCGCATTCAATGGTTTTGAGAGACTGGGCTGGCGTATTAGTGTACCGACTAGAAATGTGGCGTAGTGCTTTTTTAATGAAAGGATTTATTACGGGCTTAAAATATTTAGTCCAAAAACAGTCTTATGAAAGGCTGCGCTTAGTATGTGAATCCTACTTTTACTCCGCTTAAATGAATTTCAAAGGAATCGTACGTGCAAATTTAGAACAGGTATTATAAATGTATAGATGTGCACACTAAACACCATTTAATTAGAACGTCTCTTTATTTTATTTTCAAATAAATGGTGTTTAAAAAAATATGCTTAAGAATCAATTATTATTATAAGTGATTTTAACATTAAAACAATTAAAACTTCCGTGCACCAAAATCGTGAATTTTTTTATTTAGTTGTTACCCTACTAGTGTATCATAGTTATCATGAAGTTGCTAAAAAAAAAAACGTAAAATATGTATAAATATGTAAAATGTTTAAATTTTCAACAGTATTTTGGTAGTATCAAAGTCTCCGGGTACATGCAAGTATAAGTGCCGATTTCAATATTGTATGTTAAATAAACTGATCTAAAATACATTCACGGAGACCGGACCGCTATGCACGTGCAAACCACGAGCCCACTGCGTGATATCGAATGATTGGCCCATTTCACGCAATAAATAATATCATACATAATTAATACATCCAAAATAGTAAGAACGTATAAGTAATACAAAACACAGTATTTTACACCATCTACAGAAATTACATTAATAACTATCACTATCAAAAAGATTTAAGTTATATTTTTTAATGACGACATTTTTGGATTTGCTTTTCGATTTTTTGTGTTTCAACTTATCGGGTAGATTATGAAATTCGGAATGGATAATATTTTTCAAAGATCTTTTGCCAAACTTCCTTAAGTGAAACTTAGATACATGAAGATTTCCTAAGTAACGCGTATTGTTGTTGTGAATATCATGACCAAATGTGTATTTTAAATTTGTATGAACAGAAAAGTTTATGATATTCTAAATAGTATTAGTTCTGTCATGCAGTGGCATCACCTTGAACGGAAGTATTTTTGTCTTTCGGTAGATATCATTGACAAAGGAATCCCATTTCAGTCCAAGAATGTTTCTCATAGCTCTGATCTAAAAACTTGTATTTCCGATATCTGATTTTGCTGGCGGAACCCCATATACACGAAGAGTAGGATTGATGGGAATGTATCATAGCGTTTGAAATCAGAATTGATATTGTGGAGAAATGTTTTCATACATAACTTTAAAAAAGAAGATGCAAAAAAATATGACACTGGAAAAACGCGACATGTTTGGTTTTGATAGTTGTAACATCAAGATTCATGACAATGTTCTAAAAAAATTGAATGGAAAGGAACAAAGTTGAAAACGATCATGAATTGCGACGTATAAGGGGCGTGGCCAATGCAATAACCGTTTTTGTGGGAATTCAAAATTACAAATTAAAAAATATTTTTTATGCTACTAATAAATAGCAGACTTTATTTTTAATGAACAGTATTTCATAGACCTTTATTACTTTAAAAATGTTAAAAAACTTGATATTTACCTATTATGGTGTAGTTCATCGATCACGTTTTTTGCCACTTGAAGGCAAGAAGATAATTCTTGGGATTCAGATGCCAATCTGAGATTCTTAAATTTCTGAATGTATGAAACTTTTTTTCATATTAAAAGTTTCAAGTTGAGCTTGTCAAAAATCAAAGCTTAAACTTCATGAGCGATAACTCAACACGATAAAAAAAAGTTATTTAAAAAAAGATCTAAATTGTTCTTTAGTTTTGAATTTATAAAGTAAACAGCTGGATGACCCCCGGATCGGCAATAATTGTTTATATTATAAAATCCATTTTTAGACCTTCGGTATTACATTTACGATGATGCACAAAATAAAGATCTTATTAATTACGTATACGAAAGTTTTATTACCTCTAATATACTGTAAATGTTACAGTAGGTATAATGCAGTTACATTTATCTGACGCCTATTAGTTAAGGACTAATGATTCTTCCTACGAGAGTACAAATAATTAGTTCCTCATACCAGACGGTCTGCTTTAAGGAATCTCCCAATAATTTATCCTCCTTCTTCCTTGTCTTATCCTCACCTAATGGTGCATATAACTCTGCTGTGAAAGTACTAGTATCACCGTTATCTTGGTATTTAATTACAAGAAGGAAATTAAAAATAAATTTAATTGAAAGAAAAAGTATATATTCACGGAACGACGCTTAAACATTTAAAATGACTCGTCTTTTTTAATACCAACAGCAATGTTTTTTAATGTTGCTGAAATAAGTTGTTATTTAAATATAAATTTTAAGTTTGAAGCCCTTAATTTGTGGCTATAAATTATAATAAAATAAATAAAACAACTTTTTTTTAACCAAGATTTTTTTATTTCTTTCCACCGATCAATATCAAAGCTAAACGAGCTTCTTTATTTAGCTTTACTCAACTAATGAATTCTAACCTATTTTATTTTATCAGTATGTTGCTAATGAAACATTTTTATTTATTTTGGCTTGACACGGGCACAGCCTAAAAAGCCTTAATAGGTACATTAATATTTTAACGAGTATAATGTTGAAAGAATAAAAAAAATATTTAAAAAAATGGTTTTGTACTTTTATTGACAGCTAAAACCAAATGGAGCCAATTAAAACGCCCGCATAGTACCTATTCTCATATACGGATGCGAATCGTGGCCTGGGGCACAAAACATCAAAATACTGAGTTTCGCAAATCGTTGTCTCAGACTTGGTAAGGAATGAAGTCATAACAGAACGGACGCGGCAAACTCCGGTGACAACTGTCATCAAGCAGAGGCGATACGGTTAGCTGGAACACATACTGCGGATGCCTCCTGAAAGCCTTAACCACGCTTGCCTACTTTACAAGGCATCAGGTTCTCGTCGTCTTGAACGTCCTTTTCTGACTGTTTGTTGGCAGTTTGTGTCAGAATTGCGGGACACGAACCTAACTTCGGAGGCCGCACGGGAGCTAGCAGCCGAAAGAGATGCATGAAAGCTCTTTGTGGACACCATATGCTCCAACTTGGGAGCGGACATGGAATAACGATGTACTTTTATAGTAACCATCTTGATGATTACTAATATAATTTCAAGAATCTACAAGGATTAGTCTTACATTTACAGGTTTATCTCATTTAAATACTGATAATTAAAATTTTATGATCATTGACTGTATGTTTTTGTAAAATAAATTAAAAAAATATTTTGTGATTTTTTTTTAACTAACATTATTCTAAAATGCGTTCATAAATTAATGATATTATACTTATTTATGCACATCAAATGTTTCAGGGTTTCTTTCCGTGTTTGGTTTACACTCTGTTCTATAAAAAAAACGAAGGATTTATATTACGTTAATCCAAAAACACTCACCGTGAATTTTAACGACCGTGAAAATCGAAAAATTAAATAGTTGTAAATTAAATTATTATTTACGCTTTCAGAGATGTTTAATTAACTTAAGAACGGCTGGAATTTAATTTGTTTATAAATTTGTTCATTGAATATACAAATATTTACTATTTTCTCAAATTTATATAATATGAGCCTTTTGTCTCGTATAAACTATGTAATGGCTTTTTAGTTAAGATTGACATCTGTTAATAGTAGAAATTATTTGTTTATTACATTTTTTTCATATTCAGAATGGTAATTATTTTTAGCAATAATCATATCCATCTTACATTAGGCTTCCTATTCTTACAATACAAAAATACATGATTTAAAGGCTCCATATTTAATATAGAGTACATATAAAAAATAAAATAAAAAAATTGTTAAGTATACCTCGATGAAGAAGCTTGTATAACTTTGAAACCAGTCGGTAGAAAAAAAAAATTTAAAACAAAGTTATTTTTATTTATTTATACCGTATTTTTTTTTTTTTTCCTTTTTAAATGAACACCTCACTGGGCAAAACCTGTGTCGAGGCATTCATTCCCATTATTTTTTAGTTACAGTAGCTGGTATTTATTATAATACGACCTGAACCCGGCAATGCTTGAATGAATGAACACAATCGAAAGATTGATTTCAAATATTGTATTTACTCCAAATAAGACATGAACGTGTACATTATTATTTTTGTGTTTCGGTTTACATAAATTGTGATGACAGAGAATTTTGATAAATAGGTATTCGAACATTGTTTTCTTGTCACTGTTATGCCGATGTCTCCCAAATAAAAAATACTGTGCAAAAAAGAAAACTTTACTTTCTGTTAGAATAGACAAAATCGACGTTTCGTCATCCCGTTTTCCGCACCTCAAAACTAAACCGATTTTGTTTGAGTGTAAGAATAAAATATTCCGTTTCCCTATATTTTTGCGTTTTTCCAAAATAGTTATTTTTTTATTTATTAATATACACGGCACGCAATGCCTTTTACCTTAAAAAGATATATGTTAAAAATAATATAAACATTTCAATATAATGTGAAAAACTTTAAATTAAATAAAAAAGTATTATTTTACATAAATACTCTATATATAACACAGCAGTTTTGTATAAAGAACATATTTTGATGTAAAAAAATAATTAAACAATGTGTGCAGATAAAATTTTAAAAAGAAAAGTATTTATAAATATTTTCTTTAAAAGGTACAAAATGTAAGTATATAAAATATGATAAAATTCTTTTGTCTCAAAAAAAAATTGAAAAAATAGTTGTAATAATGACAATTAAAGTAATTTAAAAAATAAGTTTACACGTAAATATGGTACACAATTATATAACTATATATATATATATATATATTTGTATAACGTACGTCCAAAGTCAGCAGATAAAACTGTAATTTTTTGTGGGTTTGAATAGTTCTAGTTCCCATAAAAAATACATTTTTTCATAAAAAAAGAAACGAAAGAGATAATATTTTTAAAGACATATTTATATATTTTCATAGTTTTTTACTATGTTTTCACTGCATTTATTACTTTGTTTTTATATTTTTTTGCTACGTTTTTTTGCTACATTTTTACTACATTTTTATTATGTTTTTACTACATTTTTACTATGTTTTTACTACAATTTTACTATGTTTTTATTACATTTTACTATGTTTTTACTACATTTTTTACCATGTTTTTACTCCATTTTTTACTTTTTTTTTCACTTTGTCCTGTATCTTTATAACTGTTTCTATAAATTGATTACTGTTTTTTATATTTTTTTGACTGTCTTAGAACGGAGTAAATAACCCTAGTTAGACAGTCAAAGCAACTTTACATAAATTTGAATTTTGTGCATGTAATATAATGATAATAAAAAATATAAAAAAATATAAAAAAAATAGTATACGAGTCCGAATTTCTGGGGGACTCATATTGGAGGGATTTTTTACCCAAAACCTACTAATCTAAAAGATGTTGAACTAATTTTTTTACCAACCAGCTGTAAAATTAATCTTCAATTGCAGTTTCTAAGTATGTTCTCGTTTATCTATATTGTGTAAAAAAAAACACTGCTCTTTTGCAATAATCCAGAAAAAAAATAGGGAAATACTTTTGTATGAAGAAAAGTCGGACTCCGTTTCCCCTTAAGATTAAACATTATTAAGTATACTTACAAAAGTTGACAAAATAATCTTTAGTAAAAACCTTTTGGATAAACGAAAAAAATATGTAACTTTTCATTGGTAAGTAGGTACCTAGGTACTTGTTTACGATTGAATTCCAGAACGTAAAATAATTCATTTTCAAATAGTGAATTGATGTAGGTACCTAAGTACTTGTATATGGTTGAATTCTAAAACTTTGAATAATTCATTTCCAAATGTATGTTTATTTTTGCAAATGTCAAACTCTACCTTTATCACCAGCAGGGGTGTTATTTATTTAAGAATGCTATTTTTAATAATGTATTGAATGTCAGTTCATATCAATTTAGTGGTACCAAAAACCCAGTTAAAACAAATAAATGTGAAGGAATTATTAGGAATTCACGGAAATACTCTGATTGGGATCCATTAAAAACTAACGTTGAATGTAAACATTCAAAAACATTTTCTTCTGAAACGCAAAAAAATTGTTTACATCATTTTTTTTGTAAATGCATTTTTGGCAAATGTGACCCTGGTAAATAATGAAAAAAAACGTTAACGCCCCTTACTTTATTTCTACTTAATAAATGAAAGATTTTTAATTTATTCTATGAATGTGCTTATGGCAAAGGTCTACGTTTCACTGAAAACCACCTGTAAATCGGTCCAGTGGTTATTCAGTATATTGAGGACACACATACAAACATTTCCATTTATATATATATTAAACCTATAAAGATTTGCGCATAAGACATACATTTATGCATATATGTACACATACATTTATAAATAAATAGTAAAATCAATAAAATAACAACAAAAAACCGTACAAGAATAGAATCGTAATAAGAAGCATGCCACCGTCGCGGACTATTTGGCTCCTCTACACCAGCCAGCTGCCGGTCCTCCAACACCCGCACAAATACCTATATCCATATACGAGAGTGTTTTTTATGACTATTACTTAACCTTCAGTTTGAATTAAGATTTTTTTTTTTCTTTAAAAATGTTTTTTTTTCCATATCATATTTCTTAACTGCCTTATGATAAACGAAATTTTATCATTTTTACATTCTTTATCTATTACTTTTTAATTGCTTTCAAATTATTTTTATGAATTCATTTTAAAATATCCGTTTTACGAAGAAACTTGTCCGATTCTTTTTTTCCAATAACATGTATTTTTCGGCTTTATTCCCTATTTCTTAGAATTTTCATTAAGGATCGGAGACATAATATATCCAGTCGAGGTTCTGTGGCCGTATTTTGGGGTTCCTACTAACTAGAAATGTACAAAGGACATTCAGCTGTTATTTATTTGAATTACGGTAAGGATTGAGTACCTACCTCCAATATTAAGAGGGAGTAATATAGAGGTTTAATTTCGTTATGGGAAATCAATATTCCCGGAGTAATGAGATGCGATCATGGGTGCCTATAATACGTGTACTTGGTCTTCCGGAAAATGAAGTAAATTAAGACATCTCTTTTGAATTTCAATGACGTGATTAGAGTGAATCGCTTTTACAATATTGTAATTTATTCATTAGTTTCTCAGTTCACTCCCTAAGGTAGAAATTATTGACAGCAACTGATGCTGCGCATGTAAAGCTTCTCTTTGAGTGCAAGGCGTGCAAGCTCTCCTCTTATATGGCCGCGTAACTATTAAAGAGGGATGTTGATGTGGGAATAGTTTAGCTCGAGGACGCATTATCTGTTCACATTGATGAGCAAGAAATTCATTTCCGTCCAGAAATAAAATCCAACAAAACATGCAAGGAACATCAAAGAAGCCAATCTGTTTAACAAAATGGATTTTTCACCCTTGAAAATAAACGCATTTTATCTGAAATATATTTATATAAATTATTCAAAATTAAAATTAAATTATCAATGAGGTGTTGGCGGCGAATGCTGCGGATTCCGTGGACGGCCAGACGTACTAATGCATATTTACTCCAGGAACTGGACAAAGGATAAAGATTTACATCCATGTGCGAGAAAAGAATCCTGCAGTTCTTTGGACATATTTTCAGGGGAACTCTGATAGTTTAGAGAAAACTATTCTTCTGGGATGTGTCGAAGGGAGTCGCGTGGACGTCAACCAACAAGATGGAGCGGCAAAGTCACTAAATTATCAGAAAGATCACTGACGAATGCTTATAGAAGAGCACAAGACCGTTCCAGATGAAGGGAGACTGTCCATTTCTGAAGTCAGGCGTAATCACCATCCTCAGACATGAGGCACGGATTGAAGAGAGATTAAATAATAAATTACACTATTTTAACCTTCTCTCCAAAATTAATCTTAATGTCCCCCTTCGCGTGACAAAAAATAAGTTTTTATTCCATCTGCCAGCCTGTAGCACTAACTACGCACAGCACTCTTTCCCTTATTGTTCTTGCTTAAACTTTAATGCATTTTTATCATATTTTGAAACATTTAACACGCCCCTTAATTTATTTAAAAATAAATTAAGACTCATTCTTTCTGGCTGCGATACGCTCCCACTTGCTATTTAATGATGTTCACGCATACACACACCTGAACACTTACTTCCACACAAAAACACACAAACACACCTCTATACATACTCTCATGCAAATACACACAAACACATCTTTTTGTTTTACCACAATTTAATATAGATGATTTTTATTTAGAATCTTCACTGGTCTGTCTTTAAACCGTATCTTTTTTATGCTATTATATCATTGTTGACTGTTTGTTTCTATAAAAAAATAAAAAATACTATTTTTAATTCAGTCAACAAGATTTCACATTGTTTAACCTTATATTTTTCTAGCAATGTGTTTTTTTTGTTCATAAAGTTTAATGATTATTAATATTTAAATTAGGAATGTAACGATACATAATTTTGCCGATACGATACCGATACCGATGTCGATGGCTTAGTAGAAATAAAAAAAATAAAACAAATAAGTAATTTATAATTGTCGCTATTCTGCATAAAAGTTACGTAAGTTTATTAAAGACTGAGCCTTAAGAAGGTTGTAAAACAAAATGTTAAATTGAAATTTGAAGAAAACATTTATTTGTATGGAATATTCAAGAATATTATCAAGCAATCAAAACGCTAATTAAGAAAGTAATTATCATTCAATTACACAAAGTGGTAAAGTAAACCGATACACAAGATAAAGTCAGTAATTAAAATTAAGTTTTGGTAGATTTTTGTTAAGAAAACAAAGTTGGTTAAAATTATTAGCAGCAATCTGTTACGCAAATCATTTTGTATGAGACCTGCAGTTGAAAACAGGGGCTCTGGGGCAACTGAACTCAGTTGATAAGACAAGTATTATAGATTTTCAAACTCTTAATATTGGCAATGACGGTATATCGGCCTGCCGATTATATCGGCCGATATATCGGTATCGGTATCAAAATCGTTACATCCCTAATTTAAAGCATTAATTTTGTGGTCAAACATTTTCCTAAAGGTTTTTAAATCAGTGCATGTGTTTAAATTTATTTCAAAAGAGAGGGAAAATGTTTTTGAGAAAGGAATATGGAAGTCTCGGCATTTACAGGGCTTTTGACTTGTAATTGGCTGGTTTAAGTGGCCACTTTACACATTGTGTAACATTCCCCATTCTGCCCATGTTTAAACATCCACATTTCCTCAAATCTTCCATCTGTTGACTTTTGTGAAGTAAAGTAGCTGAAACCTTTATCACGTGGGTGAGATTCATCTGGCTGAACCAAATCACCTACTAGGCAACGCCTGAAAACTAATTTTCAATTTTTATACTTCTCTTTTACCAAGTAGTAATTCAACAACGTTTGAGTATGTCCAAATGCTTGCAGACTGGCTGGATTTTCTTCCTAGGGAGTTGTTTATATATAAATTTATTTCAACAGAGAGGCAAAATGTTTTTAAGAAGGGAATATGGAAGTCTAGGCATTTACAGGGCTTATGACCTGTCATTGGCTGGTTTAAGTGGCCACTTTACGTGATAAAGGCTTCAGCTCTCTTACTTCACAAAAGTCAACAGATGGAAGATTTAAGGAAATGTGGATGTTTAAACATGGGCAGAATGGTGAATGTTACACAGTAAAGTGGCCACTTGAACCAGCCAATGACAGGTCATAAGCCCTGTAAATGCCTAGACTTCAATATTCCCTTCTCAAAAACATTTTTCCTCTCTGTTGAAATAAATCTAAATATGAACAACTCCCTAAGGAGAAAATCCAGCCAGTCTGCAAGCATTTGGACATACTCAAACATTGTCAGTGTATGTGCTTATTTAAATGCATGTCGTGTCTATTTTTTTATTTTTGTGCAACAACTATAGTGAAGGTGTTTAACGGGTTTTGCATGTTGGTTTAATTGGTGTCCTGACAAAGAGACGGGTACGTCTCGAAACCGGTAGACAAGGAAAATTGGTAAATGGTTCTATAAAAATATTTAATAACATTTATTATGTTAAATAAAATAACTAGTCGGCCTCGTGGCGTAACGGTCAGCGCGTTCGCCTAGCATGCAAGATTTTTCGGGTTCGATTCCCAACATAGGTTTTTAATATTTATTTAAAGGGGTGTTTTTACTTTTAAATATTTATAAATTCCTGGACTGAAACATGAAACGTGAGACTGTTTAACTTATCTTCACGTAACGACGTGTTTTATTAATATTAGCGCCCTGTGCACAATTAGGTGCGGAAAGGGAATGATCATGATGTTAATTAAAAATTATTATTCTTGATTTTCTCAAACATAATCCAATTATAATCTTACGAGCTCGTTTTGTTTCTAAAAGTATTTTTCAATTCTTTGGCCAATAATAGTTTATCACATATTTCGAGATTTTTTATAGATATTAAGGGTGTGATATGTATAAAAAATATGTAGGTACCTACTGACATAGATAAAGACAAATTTATGTTTATTATATTATAATAAATTGTAGAACAAGGGTAATGTTTTCTATAATTATTTTTTATAATAGTTTTACAAACTATATTTCATCTTCATTGCCTTTTAAAGTATTAAACGTCGTTATTTTTGGAAATATCAGCTCTTTACTGAATGATACGCCTTTATTCCTCAAGGCCCTCAGCTAATTTATATTTGAAGGTGTTTTTTTATCACTATTTTTGGCACAAGTGTAAGACTCATTACTTTCTGTCCGTCAAACAAAAAATCATTGAGATACGCTTCGATTGGTGAACCAATCCAGTGTCTTTTGCATTTATTGATTGATTTGTTGTTTATTTTGTAGAACTCTATATTTATACTTAAAATATTAGAAATCAAACACTGATTTGAGTCTACTGAACACTTTATAATATAATACAAGAAAATTAAATCCATCTCATCTTTACAGTCGTTTGAAAATGCCCTAACAAGGCGAAACAATTGTCACGAAATTTTTGTTTTCATATTTTTTATATTTGTTAAAATAAAATAAAGTGTTCAGTAGACTCAAATCAGTGTTTGATTTATAATATTTTAAGTCTTGCATTACCGGTTAAACATTAACTTTTCTAATCATGCTGAAAGTATGCAGTACCATGGAATAAACTCTCTTTAAAATCGAAGATAATGTAAGACCAGTTATTTTTATTCAAATTAATAAATAATAAAATTAATTCTCCAAACCTACTTAAAAGACTTCCATTCCGTGTGCCATCTAGACCGACAAGACAAAATCTTCTGTTTTACAATGAAAACGCGTCAACAAACTATTTTAAACAATCTACAATACCTAGAATATGCGACCAACATAACAATATATTTACCCAGGCTGATATTTTTTATGACAATGTATGTAAATTTAGGTAAAAAATTATAGACATTTTGAGAGAAGCAGATTTTTAAATTTATTATTATTATTATATACATATTTTTTTCATTTCGTTTCTTTTACATTTATCATATTGAACATATTTTTTCATTTAAATTATTTATTGACAATTCTTGATGGAATTTCATTGTTATGATGTAATAACTTATATTTACATATAAGCTATTAATTTAAAAAAATACTTGGTACACTTCCACTTGTTTATTTTGACCAATTAGCGCTTTCACCCTCTAATGGGCATCGTCAGACTGGTGAATATTGTACAGTGTAAGGATAATTTATATTAAACTAAATGTTATCTTAAGTGTAGCTACATTTGAAAATAAATTGAAAAAACACATTACGAAATATTTTAATGGAACAGAGTGAGACAAATTATTGAAACTATTTAAATTTTACGTATTCCATTGAACTATTTCGTATTGTATTTTTTCAACTTATTTTTAAATGTACTTACACTTAAGATAATATTTAGTTTTATAATTACCCTTACACTGTATAATATTCACCAGTCTGAAGATGCTCATTAGAGGGTGAAAGCGCTAATTGGTCAAAATAAATAAGTGCATGTGTACCAAGTATTTTTTAATAATAATTTTTGTGTAAATGTAAGTTATACATCATTCATATTGAACATAATTTAAATTATTGTATTAAGTGTAAACATTTTTTTTGATGTGTGCATGAGTTTCTTACACTTAAATTCAAAGAAATTGGCAATATATGTGTACATACTGTTTGTTTACCTAATAAAATAAATAAAAAAATAAATTCCCGATTGTATTAATTATGATAAAGAAACTGAACTTGTCATTGTACCTTTAGAACCGCATAAAAATAATTATTAACACCATTTTAAAACCATGACGGCAAAACATCAACGACAAAAATAGAATAAAGGCGAAACCAATTTGCCTTGCCTATTATTACAAAACATATTATGTTACAAGTGAAAAAACTTCAAACAGTTTGTTCTTGATTGAGTTCAATTGAACATAATGATAAAAAAAACCCTTGTAACTGATTCAGCTCTATTGATAAGATATTTTATGTAAGTAGGTAGGTTTTTATGATCCTAATTTTTTGGGTAAAATAAGACATTACTCGGAACAAAAGATTTTGTGGGCACGACAATTTAATTATATTCTGATTCTTGAAATAAGATAAGGGAAATAATTATATTTCACCTTAAAATTTATTATTTCACGCAGATTGAAAAAGTTCGAGAAAAGATATTTTCATCAGTGTTGTTCATTTTATAAACATCTCGAAAATATTATTTTATTTTGTTCATTTGACTAGTTTTTGTACCGAAAACATTTAAAAATAACAATTTTGAGAATTTTACCGGCTGTTAGATAAAAATTCTGAAAAATATATAAAATCCCTTTAACCTTTTATGTTATTCAAATTTTTAGTGAGAAAATATCCTTTGAGCAATAGCTTTATTAAATATTTATAAATAGGCACGTTACAAACTCGAAAAGAATTACATTTAAGTTGGTGGGTGTGCCTTCCGTGATTTTATCTTAAATCGACATTTGTCGTGATCAGACGTGACGCTTAGCAAAAATATGCCATCGGGTTTGATGAAAAAAAGCTTTGACATATAAATCGTTTCGTTTAATACCCTGTGTTCTATTTACCATAGTATCGAAAATTTATGATATTCACATTTCTACGTAAAATTAAGTGATAACTTTAAACGAAAAAAAGGTTTTCATTATTCATATTTAAAGCATTCACTTTTTTGTCAAACATTTGACCTTGTGTTATTAAATATTTTATATAACCACTTAAAGACTTTTTAATGTCTACCGGTTTTGAGCCGTACCCGTCTTTTTGTCAGGACATCAATAAAACTAACATGCAAAACCAACTATACACCTTCACTATAGTTGTTGCATAAAAATGTAAAATAAACAAGCCATGCATTTTAATAAGCAACCCTTACATGCACTGATTAAGTTCTAAAAATATTTAATGTTGTGGTAGAAATAGTTAATAATAAATCGTAAAATGGGCTATATTGAACACAACCTAAAATATTTTCATAACTTAATCAGTGCATGTGAGGGTTATTTATTGAAATGCAAGACATGTTGGTTTTTTATTTTTGTGCAACAACTATGGTGAAGGTATATAGTGGGTTTTGCTTGTTGGTTTAATTGGTGTCCTTATAAAGAGACGGGTACATCCCGAAACGGTCGAAATAGAAAAATCGTTAAGTGGTTATTTACAAATATTTAATAACATTACCTAGGTATTTATCAATGATGATTTATTTTCCTTATTCAAATTGAAAGTTTTAAAAGGTTTGTGATGTATTTATTTGGTTAGTTGTACAAATAAAATTTGAACACATTTTTATACCTTAACTAATGAACAATATATTGTATCCAAAAAAAAACAAAACTAAAACATTATTATAAAATCCAGACGCTTTTCGATTACACTCTATCTACGTATATGGATGTGTTAAGTAAATAACAGCATTTATCGACACTATTCCTGGCCGATTACCTTTCGTTCCTATCCTTTCTTTGACCCATCCTTATGGTACCTACCTAACATCAAGATAGAAGATATTCAAAATTAGAAGATTCGGATTTAGAACAAAAACCAAACAACATTTTTGACTTTACATAAAATCGGATAAAAGTGGTTGGAATCGTCGCGCGTCGAGTAAAACATTGTTATATTTCGTAGTTTATTTTGTGATCCAGAGCCAGAAATTGAAGAACATTCAGATCATATTTAAGGTAAGTATCCATTCCATACAAATAATAATAATAATCTTTGGATAATTTATATAGCGCCATTTTTGTGAAAATCACCTCAAGGGCGCTGTACAATAAATAAATATCCCAACACGTCTTGCAGCTACAGAGTGCATGGACGGTTGAGATTCTAGTTCCTCGTCTCCAATTATGATATATTACAATTATGATATATATGAGCTAGATAACAGAACGTCTTGCAGCTACAGAGCGCATGGACAATAAAAAATCTAGCCCCTATTTACGTTTTTATTTTTAAAATTGTTTTTGACAATGAAGTTTAGAGTTTAAGTGATATTTCAAAAACGAAATAAAAAGCAAATTTATAAAATTGGAAGTAAGATAACAACAAGTCTTGCAGCTACTGAGCGCATGTTCCTACAAATATTTCCCAATCACAAAACTGAATGAAATTCGTTTGTCATTTTCAGTTCACCTTTTCGTTAATAGGATGTTTTTTTTAAACAAAAATCATCGCCATCCCATGAAACGATGCCGAAACGATACACCCAGCATCTCTTATCTCTTTAGGTAAATTATTAAACATCTTAAGTCCTTTATGATACATATTGTTTTGAGTTGCCTAGATTCTAGTTTTAGGGAGTCTAAAACCTCCCATCGTAGAATAGCGATGAATTTCGTTATTACGCTGAATATCACAAACATGTATTCAGGGAATATTTTATTTTGTATCGAAATATTAACACTAAAATAGTAAAAATTACTCTTTTTTTTTACCGAAAATATGTTCAGTGCCGTCAATATATCGCACTTTTAAGACGAAAACGACTCAACTAAAAAAAATCAACGTTTTAGAAAATTGCCAAAGAAGAATGTCGATTGTTTCGTATTTTTCGAAACAAGCAGCAAAATTTGAGTTAAAAATTATTCGGAAGGCTTTAAGCTATAAATTTATGATAAAAAACGTAATTAAATAAATCGTTATAAGTTAAAATAAGACATTTATTTTAATTAGTCATTATTAGATTGAAAAAAAACAAACAAAAGCAGTTTGATAAATAAGATAATGACATATTTTTTATTAGTCCAGATTAGGTCTTCAAACACATGTTCTTATTTATCCACGAAATGACATAAAGGTAAACAGGTCATTAATATTATCGACAATTTAAATAATAAAATGACAATAACTTAAATAAGTCACTAAGATTATCAGTAAGTCGGAACAAAGCAATCACAAAACTAAATTGGTTGTTAAAACATTTTAAAAAATGCCATTGTATCGGAATAAAATTGACACAACCGGCTTTAGGGCACTATATATTTGTCTGCGTTGCGTCTTTCACACAGCAATGTAAACACGGCACTAACTGCGTCGCTTCCGTACTGACACGGAATTTAAATTCTCTGAGTGATGAAGAGACCGATGTTACGGTTTTGTCCTATCCCCACCCGAAGGTTGCGTTTTTTTTTTAAATGCAGGAAGATGAATTATGATTATGATGGTTTTATGATCTTTACTTACTTTCAGCCGTTTTCGTCCTAAATGTGCGATATGTTGAATTTTTGGGTATCTTTCTCATCTCAATATTGTCATCATTTTCTTATTCTGAGTTTTCTGCAGGACACTATATTTATTTTCAATGCCTTGAAAGAGAACACTAAAACAATAATTGAAAATAGGTAAAACAATTGCCTTGAAAATTAGATAACGTGTATTTAAACATATTTTTTTTTCTTATTTTATTTAAAAATTTTGATATGCTCAAAATGTGATGAAATTTTAGCTTGTAATCTATTATTACCCCTTAAAATTTATTTTTTACTGATTAATTATTACTTAGAAGTAGTTCTGTCTTTCTTTTTCTTATAATCTTAGTAATGATTTCTAAGATTGAAATGCAACTGAAATTTCTAAAGGAGTCATATTTCATAAGATTCTGTAGCTGACATAGCTCGATTTCTGAGCTCTCATTGTGAAGGAGTTTCTTTGAATGCAAAATGCACATCCCCGAAGATGAGGGAGAATTCACCCATCGGGAATATTAAAAGTCTGACCCCTGTCTGTGTACTTTGAGTACAAGCAAAGCTTTGGAAATATTTTCTAGTATTCACAGTACAATTCACGTATAAAACGTTAAGGGCCGGTTTTACAAACATCCGTAAGTAAATTTGATACCATTTTTAACGAATGTTAGGTCGATTTTATCGTTTTAAAAACGTTCGTAACTAGTCGGTTAAAATTTCAGAGTAATAATGAGTAACCTAGAGAGAAACGTTATCACTATGTTTCTTAGAACGCAAGCGATGTGGTTCATTGGTTAGCGACCAAAAGGTGGCTATTTTGTTTGATTTAACAACATAAACATAACGGTTTGATCGGATGCTTGGCTTTGTTTATAAATAACTTGGATATTTACGTTATAATAAATAAAAATCGAATATGGTGAATTGCAGTATGTTTGGTTGCAACAGTAGGAGCGTCAAAGGTGTTTAAAGAGTAAGTTTTCACAGGTAATTGATTTCGAATATTCGCCCATGATTTACATGGATTTTTTGGCATTTATTGTCCCAACACGTATATTATGTTGCTAAAAAACTTTCCTTATATCAACATATTTACTTCAGATACTATTTTTCTATATTTGGGAGATAAATTTGTGAATTGTTGGTAATGACAGTTGCTTACGGAAAATATGTCGGGGCCGCCTTAGGCATCCATATAAAGTTTGAGTTTTTATCGAGTAGAGGTCGATTCAAATTTCACTCAAAAATAGCAATGTTAACCTTGAAATCGCATTTAAAATGACGTGTCTAAATTTTAGGCCGCTACGACTCGCCATTTCGGAGATTTGACGGACAAACAAACAAATTCAACACAGGACTTTGGTTCCATGGAGTTGGGATTTATGTCTCAATAAATGCAACATATGTATATTGTGAATAAAATGAATAAATAAATACAAAAATTAACACACAAGTATTTTCAGTTTTATAAAACAAATATAGGCTAATTATAGAAAAATTAATTAGAATGACCCTGCAATAATAAATACACAGGTACATATTTTAAAATATTGACAATGCAAATTAATATCCATTTAGCAACTCTCAACCTGAGTACGGCCCATTGTTTTGCTGCGAACTGTAGCTAACTTAATACTCAATAGTCATAGAATGGTTTTCTTACGTTTGGGCTCCTCTATAGCTTGGCGCATTATTACTCTGAGACCATAACAGTTTTTTTTTACTGACGCAGCACAACAGTCTGTCCACGCTTGCAACGTTGGGTTATCGCGTACAGCTGCCAGCAGTCTTGTTGCACTTCCATTGTTGAGGGGGTAACAATGTTTGTCCTGTTTTCCTGAATTTGAAATCGCAAAGTTTTCACCGTAAATATCAAAGCGTCAGGTATGTACTTCCATCAGAAAAAACTGTTCAAATCAAAACAAAATAATGATATTTGAACAAAAATGAAATGTTTCATTTTCGAAAAAATGTTCACTTTCGTCTTGACGCCGACGCCGAGGATCTTAATATTTACGTCTGTGGTAAATATAAATTGAAAATGAACCTTAATTATTTATTAAGCAACCAAAGTTGAATGTTTTCCACAGGTTAAAAATTAAGACGCGGAAGCAATAGTAATAACGAAATAATAAAATATTCATTTTGTAGCAGCAGGTAGACACTTAGGAACAAAAACATTATTCTCAATCTAAGATTTGCCCATAAAGTCGACGAAACATTTTGTAACCTTTTGAAATTAAAGATTCTATTCGCATTTTTACATGTTTACCTAAACATATTGTTTCATCGACACTTCTCTTTCCACACTCAATGGTGCATAGGGCACTACATTGGTAGACCAAGTGCATAGTATTTCGATCATCTGTTACGTAAAGGTAAGGTGATCAATATTATGCTTATAACAATTGGATATTGAAGCTTGAAAAACCTTAAAAATCAATATTTAACGTCTTCCATGTCAGGAATTGAATCAAAGACCACAAGAATGTAAGGTTAACTCACCAACCAGTTCACAACGAGGGATGATCGTTCTTGTTATATTTCACTCACAGGACTGTTTTCTTTATTCGCTTGGAAACACAGTTTTACGATTCTAAAATGAGATTATTATTATTTTAATAAATATTAAAGGTAAAAAAAAAGAGGTGTAAATTTGATGCCTGTGATATTTACTTTTTTTATAACTTTAAAAAAACAAAGCAAATGTACCGTAAGTAATGCAAAATATGATATATTATATAATATTTCGCTAATAACATACTATTGGGTAGAAGCATAAGTTGTATCCGTTACTTTTAAATTTTCAAAGTAAACACGAAATATAAAACAACACAGTAAAGGTAATATTATATATAATTGTATTATTGATAACATTGACATGTAATATTGATTGAAATCACTCAGATATAGGGAAATATTTAAACTGCCCATATTTTCAAATAATGCCACATACCACACACCTATGGTCCGTATGTGTCGGAAATAATATATACTGCCGAAACAATAAAATTGTCATTTTTCATGATACTCTCTCAGCTTTTGCGAATAATCTCTTAGGAATAAATCTTATTCAATAAGTACACGCGTACAACTTTTTTTTTTCATTGTATCCTGTATAAAAAAAAATATGTATTACAACTCAATGTATAAACCTATTTTGTGTAATTCTGTAATTGAAGATATATATGCATGTAAAATTGTATCGACAAATGCTTTCAAATTGTATGTTTTCTATTATGTATCTTTGTTGAATTACCTAATAAAATAAAATAAAATTACACGTCATTCGAAAGAAAATTTTTTGATCCACAAGAAATTGTGTTTGCTTTTACGTTACTCTTTTTGTTTAATTTGAAAGCCATTAAGATGGAATGTAAAGAAGACGAAAGTCAGCATTTTTGAAACCTATTTTAGTATGCAATTTACCGTGGGAATAAAACTGCTCAAGCTGCTTGCGATATTTGCGCAGAGGACGGTAAAGATGCCATGAATTATCAACTTATTTGTTGTAAAATTTACAAAACAAATGTTTGTTCACTTTTGATTGCCTAAAACTTACCTTTCAAACGAAATTTAAAGAATCAGATAAATTCTTAATCGATGACGTCTTTAAAAGAGCATATTTTGAACAAACTTTCAAAGAAATAAAAACATTGATTTACAAAATTGCAAAACAACTGCAGCTTTGAATCATTATTCATATGTTGGGAAAAAACTTTAATAATCTTTCAGAAGTCCTAAAATCAATGGAAAATATTAAAACATCCCTATTCTGAACTCCATACGGTAGAAAATTGCAAATATTTTAGAATCTTATTTTATTTATCGTTGCTTAATTCTAAAATAACACATTATTTACGTTCATCATTATCACCGTACCCCTGTCCGAACCCGATGGTGCATAGAGTACTGTGTTAGTAGACTTAATGTGATTTTTACAAAAATGGCGCTATATTAATTATCCAAACATTATTATTATTATTAATGTAAATCAAACATCTGTTACACGAAGGTAAGGTGATGAGCATTACGCTTTAAGTACCAGTCAAGAAACATGAATTGTTGCAGCATAGACTTACCTTTTTAGTTAACATTTCATGCCAACCTTCCCAAAAATTGATCCCGGGACCTCAAGCATGATAGACAAACACGCCAAACACTACACTACGAGGTGGTCTTATCTCTACTTGATGCTTCTAGCAGCCATCGACTCGAATACACTGGTGCAAGATTCTGGCTACACTTTAGAGACATGACTATTTACTTCATTCGCCTGGACACATAAAGAATTATTAATGTTTCTTTTTATTTATTTATCAAAGACATACAAAAAATTAACATATAAATTATCAAGTCCTTCTGAACTGCATAAAATGTAGTTCATCAGCAGGTGCTTATAATTAAGTTCTAATAAATATAGATACTCTTATATTCTTAATTCTACAAATATATAAAAACTCTTATAACTATGGAATAATAAATAAATATATATTTTTCCATGTTAATCAAAAATAAAAAAAAATAAAAATCCAAATAAAAAAGAAAAAAAAAACTTTCAATATAAAACCACGTTCTAAAAGCCAGATTTTCAGCGGCGTCTTTTTCTTGAGCCAGTTATTTTTTTTATTATTTTTTATATTTAATCTAAGTATTGTTATTTCAGTACTGATAAGTCCTTTTTTCCAGCATTTAATTGCGTTTTCTTAATGTCAAATATATTTTTGAAATAATGAATTAGATAACAAATGTGAAAACACACTTTAAAAACAGTTTTACAAAATAATCATCACAAAACTATCAAAATTTTAGGTTATTTTTGCAAAGATGACATTAGTAAATATTTAAACTGCTCGCGTTAAAATTTACTGTGTAAGGCGTTACCCTAAGTACGTAAAAAAATAATGGAATCATCCATGTAGAGCAAAAGAGCAAGAAGTATATGTTTTGTTAACTCTTCACATCTAAAGGAACGAAAATCACCTAATGAGGGTATGCATGTATGTGATAATCTTTTGCTGTTTGTATATATGTGGATATGTGTATGTGAGGGTGCATTCGTCTGTGTGTAAGTTCTTGTGTGGCCGTGATGTCATACTAGTCGATATACGATACAAGACTCAATATATCTCTCTTATTTTTTTAAATAAAGAAGTTGTATTTTTTAAATCTTCAAATAGACATCTTCACTCCGGATTTGGAAAGCAAAATTACACTATACTGGATTTGATAAAAAAAATATTAATGCTTGCTACCCGAAGAATGATGTCCTCAAATACAGCAATACATCTGTATAAAAGAGAACACGAAGATAGAACACATAAAAAGGAAGACAGACGCTGTTCTGTAACCACCGTAGCCGGTGTTGTGTGAAACAATTCAGCTGACAGTGACGGGAGACGCACGCGTGAATTATGAGTGGCAAATTCATGACTTTTATATTTTCATTATTTACCCCAGTATTTTAAAAGTAAAACATTTAAAGCAATGCGAGGTTTACATTTAGCGTTCGCTGATTGGTTGATCAAAATACGACCATAAAACTAACTCGCGTTAAAGAACAAAGAGCGCCAAATTTAAAATGCAATGTTTGCTTTTGCTATTGCTTTTATTTTATTTTATTTGTTCTCTATTTAACAGTTCTCTATACATATTTATAGTAAACAAACAGATAAAGTGCATAAACTCAGAACAAATAACAGATTTCCACAAAGTATACAAAGTTAATAAAGAATATATATTACATATTAAATAAATACATATAAGTTTATACATCTAAAAATATTATTTTCATGTACTCGTAAATATTTTTCAATAATCAAAGAATTTTTTAATTATTTTTTTTAAGAACAGTAAGTTTAAAAATATTTACGTAAGTAAGTTACGGTAAGTAAGTTAACTGGTTAATTGGGCGGAATTAGAACAAGGATGCTTGAAGAGAGGATGAGGAGGGGAAGGGAGATGTACATATTTATTATTATATTGTCTACTAAGTTGCATAATTCATTGTTAGTGTAAATTTTAAATCTGACAGAGTGATGTTTGTGTAAATATTTTTAAATTTTGTATTGTACACTGAAAAAGTCCTATGAAAAAAAGCATTTTTAACATACAATGTTTTACTTATTGGTTGTCATTTGTTTTATAGACAGATCTTCACTGCTATTTATGTATTATACAAATATAACTCCAGTTTTCACCCTATTAAATAGGTAGAAACGGTAATAATCATTGTGTACGTACGAAACATATGTTATTTTATACTTATTTTGTTAATAATTTTTCTTAAAAAACATATAAAAAATTGGAGGACAATATATTAATCAGAATTTTTTTGGTGTTGGGTCCGTTTTTTTCCAAAAAAAGAGAACCAAAGGACACAATAAAAGTAAAATTCATCATCATCATTCCATGTCCGCTCCCTAGTTGGAGCATATGGTGTCCACGAAGATCCATATCGGTCGGCTGCCAGCTCCTGTGCATCCTCCCAAGTCAAGTTTGCGTATGGTAGTTCTGACATGAACTGCCGACGAACAGTCAGTAGTGGACGTCCAGGGCATCGAGACCCCGATGCCTTGTAAAGTAGGCTAGCGTAGTTAAGGCTCTAAGGAGGCCTCCGCAGTACATGTTTTTTTTATTTATTTTTTTATTATTTATTTTATTTAGTTCTATAATTAACATAGTCTAATATATATTTACAACACAATATTTACATCTATACTTATTCTAACATTATTTAGCACTATTATACACTTAATATCCTAATTTATAATATTAACTGTTTCATATGTGCATTTTCATTAATTATATTCACTATTTACACTATAAACTACCTAATACTTTTTACATAAAATTTTTAATATATTTACGTTTATTTAATTTTTTATACTTTATGGCATTTCCTCAAATAGTTGTATTCCCTTGTACATGAGGCAGTTCTGGGACATTGCTTTTGATTTCTTTTCCAGTCTTATATTTTTAAATCCTCTTGTTGCATAGTTATGAAAGAACTCATTATTTTAAAAATATCTCGGAACTATTCCTTTAATAATTTTGTTTATTTCATTAGCAACATTGAATTTGATTCTTTGATCAATTGTCATGATATCTAGAAGTTGAATCATTTTCTTAACTTTTGTTCGTCTCCCACATCTTAATTTTATCCTCATCGCTTTGTTTTGTATTATTTGGAGTCTCTTTATATCTCCTTCATTACTTATTTCATCACTTATTTAAGCAGACCGTATCGTCTCTGCTTGATGACAGTTGTCACCGAGCTTCGCGGCGTCCGTTCTCTTATTACTTCATTCCGCACAAAGTCCCACCACACACCTTAGATTCTTCTGAGACACTTATTCTCAAAACTCAGAATGTTGCTGCTTTATGGCCTAGTGAGGTGCCACGATTTGCATCCGTAGAAGAGAACAGGTGTTATGCAGGCGTTTTATACTGTTTATACTCTTTTATACGCTTTATACTGTTGAATGTGGCGCCTGCAAATCCTGGCCGCACTCCCAGTTCTTTTTGAAAGCTGCCATTTTCCGTAACATAAACTCTTTGGTATTTGAAACCCTCGACCCTTTCGATTATTTGGTTTAACAGAGTCAGGGGATTTTGGGCATCAAGACATAAAGTGTTACATAGTTCATGGTTTTTGCAATATTGATTTTTAAACCCATGCATGCGGAGTACCTTTTTAGGCTATATACAGTGGCCTAAAGACCCATGACTGAATCGTCAATTATAACCGCATCATTGCCATACTCTAAGTCACTGAGTTTTTGGGAGAAGGAGATGGATATTCCTCAATTTAATGGAATTGACTTCCTAAGGATAAAGTCCATGAGGATTATAAAAAAAAACGGTGCAAGGACGCAACCTTGACGAACTCCAGTGTTGACCTCAAACCAATCTGTGACAACATCGTTGATTCTGATTCGGTATTCGCCAATTGAGTGGAGGGCTTTGATAAGTTCGACTAGTTCAATAGGCACCCCTCCCAATAATTCTGGTATTTTCCAGAGTGTTGGTCTGTGCGGACTGTCAAACGCTTTTTCGTAATCTACAAAGTACATACCCAAGAAACTGTTTAGTTCTTTCTTCTCCTGCAAAATACAGCGTATGTTATGAATATGATCCACGATGACCTACCATGTAAAAATAAAATTACAAGATAAAATATACATTCGTTAAAATAAAAAAATGTTCGTTTACAAAGAATATTTATATATATTTCAGAACTTTTGTGTTGTGCAAATTGGTGTAACATTTCTGCCGGATAAAATTTAACAATTTAATATTTCCTTATCCGCACCGTAGGTGCATATGGCACTATATTAGAACAACAAACGCAGTGAGTTCTGGTTCTCTTTCACACGTAGTGCTGTATTTTTTATCCTCCCCGATACAGATTAAAAAATTGATGTTGAAAATACATTTTTATTTAGTGTTTTTGATCAGTTTTACAAGTTTATTTGGTTACTAACTTTTACAATTTCCAGGAAAAGGTGATTACAAAAATAAAATAACAAATGACAGATATTTGAAAACGTTTTCGTTTCAACCACAATAAATAAAAATAAAGACCAAAGGTAATATTTTCTTTTTTATTGTTTACCGATAGGTAAATCTTTCTAATTAGACATAAAGGCCAGTCGTCTCTTTCCAGTCTCCTAATGACACCAAACGGCTAACGGCTTTTCCTAATGACTGAAGTTTTGCCTCAATGCTATCACAAACCTTTCCCGGCCTCAGTCTCTTGGTGACGTTGGCCCAGAATTTACATCTGCTTTATTTCACCATTTTTCGCTAGACAAGTTATTTATTACGTTTTAAACTAGTATTTAAATGGAGGGTTCAAAAGAGCGGAATCTTTTTTGCATTTGCACGAAAATTAAGGGTTAAAAGTCAACATAAAAAATATTTTACCTAAAATACTTCGGCTGAGCAAAATATTTTCGCTATAGTATATTTTATTCAGTCCATTAAACAAGGGATTAAGTCTATTCATCTTAGTAAGAATCTTTATTCTCCAGGGAACCTGACAATACCATTGAAATATTGTGAAAAAATAAGTGTGTTTTTAGGAACGCAAGAAAAGATATCGATTACTGTCGCTAGATATATTTTGTACAGAAAAGTCCCTTTAAATATAATTCAAGCCACAGTAAGCACGCAATTTTTATACAATATAGTTATTTGTTGTTATAGCACCTAAACGCATTATCCTCGAGCACGTCTTCTCTTTTCTCGTGGGATATGATGGTTGATATTAAATTTAAACGACACATTTTGCGAAATCGCATATGTCTGCGAATGAGAGAACGTATTCTTAAATTACAATTTTTCGGCAAAACCATAATAGAATGACTCAATGCGCGTTTTTATAATGACCTAATTTTTTGGTCTGCTAAACCACGCGTTTCTTTAAATTGAATCAGATTTATCTTTATTTTAAGAAATGTTTCCACTACCCACTCGGATTAAAAATTGTATATGAGTTTTCAACAGCCATTAATACTTTAAAGTGTATGTATCACACATCCGTAGATCAATAAATCGTGTCGTTTTGAGCTTATTAAAAAAAAGAGTGACTCAATGTGAAATATTTTGAGTCATTGTAGTAGCATTTATCGTTTAGTTACATTTACCAAATTGAGATTGTAAAAAAAGATTAACTTGAGAAAAGAAATTATTTTTTATAAATCATAAATAAGATTCTAACGAGAATATATTATGTCGTAAGTTCATCAGAACATTCAATAATATTATTGACGTTTCTTAATAAAAATAGTAAGTAAAATATTGTTCTCCAGTCGTATAACCTTCATCTGTTAATTTTATGTTAAATAATGTACACCAAATTATTAATGGACAGTGGAACAGAAACACACTTTTGAAAAGTTTGAATTTTAATATTGTACCTGTCATATAAAAGCCCTCGGGTGTTTATAATAAATAAAATATTTTTTACTGTAATTGTAAAACATAACATCATCATTAAACGCTTATCCGTAGCCAGGGGTGCATAGAGCACCGCATCGCATAATAATGCAGCGTATCTCAATCATCGCATAATGTAGCGTATCTCAGTCCAGTGACAATGAAATATTTTAGTGAAAACCACCTTATATACTGATGTACTAACTTATATTAATTCAACAATATTTTGAGTTTGTCCAAATTTTTGTAGACAAGGACTGGATTCAACTCCCTGGGGAACTGTATATATTAACATATTATAACAGATATGAAGAATATTTAAGAGAAGGTAATATAGAAGTCTAGGCATCTACAGGGCTTATGACCTGTCAATGGCTGGTTTAAGTGGCCACTTTACACAATGTGTAACATTCACCATTCTGCCCACATTTGAACATCAATCTTCCTTCAAATTATTTGAACATCTATAAATAAAGGTTTCAGCTCTTCAACTTCACAAACATCAACAAATGAAAGAATTGAGAGAATATAGATATTAAAATATGGGCAGAATGGTGAATGTTACACAGTGTGTAAAGTGGCCACTTAAACCAGCCATGGACAGTTCATAAGCCCTGTAGATGCCTAGACTTCTTTATTACATTCTCTTAAATGTTCTTTATCTCTGTTGTAATATGTTAATTATTAGGTAAGTTAAGAATATTTTGGAACAATTTTTTTTTTAAATTATGAAATCAAAATAATGAAAATGAAAAACAATAAATGACATATTAATGTGCTGAATTTTGGAGACAATTTAAGAGTAAATAAAAACGTTGACATTTTTTGAGTGTCGGTCACAAACACCAATAAGTAAAATAAAATCATTTTATCATCGGAGACATTGTTACTATGACTTGGGGCGACATCTTTTCAGGACCAGTAATTGGCGACATTTTTAGAAAAAAAAATGGAGCGTCTCAGCCCCACACTCGTTAGGGTGACATGACAGGAAAACACAATATGAAAGGGGCAGGAGACAATAAGGCCCGATTTAATCTGGATCAGAAAACTTGACGAGAAATTATTGTATAAGAAAATCTCGAAAATTAAATACACGTGTAACCCAATTTTTTACAAAGATTCTGCGCGTTAGTAAAAAAAGGAAAAAAATCTATCACGATCTAATCAAAATGCGTATTTTTGACACAAATCATTAAAAATAAATGTGTACTTTAGAAGATAAAACGCGGAAGTCTACTTTTTGCCATTTTTAAGTTTAAAGTGCAGAAGTTTTTTCAATAAGCTACATGTAAAATTTATAAACATATAAGGGCGGGCATATTGCCTTATGGCAATTTCTTTCTTCCTACCCAGACCGTCCAGTTAGAGGAAATTACAAGCACATGGACACATTCTAGGTTATTATGCAGATTCTTAACATTTGTACAAAAATTTCAAACAAAAATTAACTAAAAAATTTACACTATACTATGAAGAGAGGAGAGAAAAGGTGATGAGAAGGAAAGAAGAATGAAGAAGGAACAACTCAAACATTAAGATATTGACATTTAAATATTGGTTTAAATGTAAATAAAGAAGGGGTGGGATCTCTAACATTGTTTTTTTTTAAATTTATTCATACAAGTACGTATACTATACCTATATTACTAAAAAATACGTATTCCAAACTTTATAAGGCCAAGAGCTCAGAGTAAATTATTTTACAATCGAGCAGCTACTTTTGAAAAAGAGGAAGCAAGAAAATTAGAGCTGTAAAGAGGTATTAAAAGGGTATTTTATTCGTGAATAAAACACCGAAGTCGACTGTCATCTTAAAAATGAATTTAAAGGTTGAAACAAAAGTTTGCAGTTCATTTTTTTTTTGGTGGAAAATCGTCAGTAATAAGTTTTAGGATTCATAATCTGCCTGATGAAAAGTAACTTTATTTTAATTACACGAAATTTTTTTAAAAATCAGAAGTATCATCAAAACGCTAGTTTTTAAACAGCTTTTGAAGGCTTTATTTTTCTCATTTGCCAACAAATAGCTTTAAAAAAAAAGAAAAGTTTGTGATTTCTTTACTTTTTATCCGATTATGGACCTAATAGTAGGCATTTATACTGAAAAGTCTCTCAGATCGACTAGATAGTTATAGCAGTAAGGGTTAAGAGGTTGAAAAATACATTAAATAAATATTTTTTAAAAGTCTCATTAACTAATATAAATTAAATTACTTTAACATGAATGAGGCATTAAAAAAATAATAAAGGAATATATACTAGCTTAGAAATAGAAAAAGATTTTAATAAGGTACACATGTGTCTATTTTTATCGGAAATTAAGTCGCAGAAATTTTTTATAATATTAGGTTTTAAAGGAATCTGTTAAAAAAAACTTATTTTTTGATCCTTATAAAACAGGTTTAAGGGTGTACGCATTAGTGTGAAGAGTTCCTAATACCGCACTAACCCTGGCCTTTTCACTCACGCGTCAGGTATTATTTTTCTCTGAAATTCTTTTCTCTTCTCTGCAAGGACCTACGTAAATATAACTATGACGTGTTCTTAGACTGTAAAACCCTTTCACCGCTGGCTCGTTCCTCCCTGGCACCTTTATGTGTCCCCTTAGGTTTACCTCTGACGAACTACTCATCTTGAGAAGGGGTAGAAATTGGCGCCCCTTCCTTGCGTTGCGAGAATTACAATTGCTAATTACAGCCAATCATTTTACCGTAGTTTCATGATTTTTCTCACGTTAATTTTTTAATTGCTAAAATAGTTATTAAGTATGATTTTTTATTATTTGCCTAGCACATGATTACATCTGCATGCTTATATAACAGAGGGGAAGAACATTATTTAGAAAGAGATATGGATGTCTAGGCATTTACAAGGATTATGATATGTCATTTGCCAGTTACGTGATCACCCATATATTTTTTTAAAATTCTTCTTTCGGTTGATTTTTGTTTATTTAAAGAGCCGAAACCTTTATTAATAGTCAATCTCAATAACTCCCCAAGGGATTGAATTCAGCCCTTGTTTACAGAATGGACCTGCTGAAAATACGATAATTAGGTACATTGATCATGAAAACGTATAATCATCGTTTATAATTTAACAGAATTTAAAAAATACCACGTTACTCTTCGTTTTTTTTTTTAATATTTCAAATGTATCACAAAAAAAACAAATTAGGGAGGAATGAAAGAAGGCAATAAGCAAAGAGACCCACCACGCCGAATAGGTACCTCGACCAAATGAAATAACTATATACCTACGTGAAAAATTTCAACGCTTATCAGTGCATGGTTGACCTCTTCGTTCTAATTCTCAAGGCACTCTCTTAATACCAATCCACAATTCCTCTTTCTTCTTTAAATCATATAGTGTCCATGCGTAGAATCATCTCCCATCCACCATCAAAGATGTTACTACATTATCTCTGTTTAAATCACGTCTGAAGAAACATCTCCTTTTTCTTCCTTAATCTTTCCTCCTTTTCTCTTTCCTCTTTTTTTCCTTTTTTCCATTGAGCAATAGTTTTGATTTAAAGTAATTTATTACGTTTATTTCTATTTTAATATATCTTTAGCCTTTTAGTCATTTTTTCTATTGAATATGTTCTGTAACTTGAATTATAAAAATAAAACTTTTATTTTATTGGTTGGTTGGAAGAAATTGCCACTTGGCAATAAACCCGTCAATGTACAAATTAAATTATAAACAAAAAGTTAATAAAATAAGAACCGCATAGCAAATGGTAAGTTTAAAATATTTGCTGAGATTCTGAATGAAGAAAGGTATGCGAGTGTTTGCTGGAAATCAATTCACGAGATTGAAATCAGTAATAAAGCAGAATAAACAGTCCTTAAACTCTCAACCCAAAACAAAATTTACCACAATTATAAAAATTGCTTTAAAGTATGTACCGCTACAAATGAAAGTTTAGTCTCATTTACAATAATAATATTTAGCCTCTATTAATAATATTTATCCACTTTTAGAAAAAAAAAATATATCAAACAAATACCATATTTTACACAAATTACTTCATTAACCATAGGTACTCCTTATTCAAAACGATGGAGATACTAACACAAATTAATGGAGTCACGTGTTATACATAATATCATTACATTTTGTTGTCCTGTTCAGAAATTGTATTATATATTGTGTTGTGTACGTAATTGGTGATGTGTTAAGTTTATGTATGTTTAGTAATAAAAACACTGTGTTAAACCAATAAAGCATTGTGTGCACAGCAATAAACTTGAATAAATAATTGTAGAGTAAGTGCGTGACCACAGTGGTAAGCGTTTTGCAGCGCGGCATGGACGCGGGTCGCGGTGTGAGCCAGGTGTCCGCGCACGGGCACCGCGCGCGACTTGGTGATGTGTTAAGTGTCTTAAACCATTTTATTACAATGGATGACGAATATTTGTATTTGTTTGAAAATTTTCATTATCATGGAAACACTTAGAGTTAAACATGGTACTAATGATAATAATTTAGAGAGGGAGAACAACTCCGACTCCCTAGTAATGTCTGTTCTGAGGCAAGTCCTGCAGAGTGATGTTTTTATTCACGTCATATGCCTCTGCAACCTCCCTGATCCTGATTCTCAGGTCAAGTGGCATTAATCCACTCAAAACCCGAGCTGATACAAGGGAAATTGTTCTGTATCCCTCGCATGATCTGATAGCTATTTGTCTTTGGTTCGAGTCTAGCTTTCTACGGTTGACTTTCTTCTTACTTATTACTTTATAAACCATGTAACACCGCTTGTTTGCGGTACAAATTTCTACACGTAATACAAAACGACATTTCGTGCGCATCAAGGTAAGGCTGGTTTGACTACCTCATAAATCGTGTGGTGGATTCGCGCGTGGCTTCCCCGCTCGGACACCTGGACCGCGTCTCCTCACCGTGCCGCAAAACGCTCGCCACTATGGCCGGGCACTAAAGTTATTGATTTCAAAACATAAACTTCCAATATTTTTTAAAAGCTAGAATAAATACTTTTAGTCTAAACTTGACCCAACATTCTAAGGATTGTATCAAGATATATTAATATCTCCATATAATTAAATAATGTTTTTAAGATGGGATTATTACAATTATTGATATTTGGGATTACCATGCTTACCAAAGGTTATTACGATTTGTTTGACAAATTATATTTCTAATTTGGTTGTTTTCGTAAATAAAAAAAAGTTTTTTCTAGTCTAATGTATTATCAATATGCCTCAATTCAACACAGATTTTGTAGCTAGTCAGAGAAAGTTATCCGGCATAGATCTTTCCTATGTCACTATAACTGTGTCTCTCTACTCATTTTTTTTTTGCATTACGTCGTCATTATAATGTTTTAAGTAAAACATGGTTCATAATTGTTTATTTATGTCATCTTGAAAAAAGTGCGATAAAATTGACAGATAAAGATTAAGGAAAGTTTCATCGGAGTAAAGGATTAATAACAACCTAGGCTCTGATTACAATGGGAAGTTACAAAAGTTATCTTTAATTGAACATAAATAATTATCGAATTTTCAGAAAAGATAAATGATTAATTTTTAAATTTATTTATATAAACGGTACTAAATGCCTTTTACATATAAAGAGAAAAATACATCAATGTTTGATTATGTCCAAATGCTTGCAGACTGGCTGGATTTCCTCCCTAGGGAGTTGTTCATATTTAAATTTATTTCAACAGAGAGGGAAAAAGTGAATCTCACCCACGTGATAAAGGTTTCAGCTCTTTCACTTCACAAAAGTCAACAGATGGAAGAGTTGAGGAAATGTGGATGTTCAAACATGGGCAGAATGGTGAATGTTACACAGTGTGTAAAGTGGCCACTTAAACCAGCCAATGACAGGTCATAAGCCCTGTAAATGCCTAGACTTCCATATTCCCTTCTCGAAAACTTTTTCCCTCTCTGTTGAAATAAATTTAAAAAGAAAAATACATTTTTAAATATTCGTGCAAGTTAGAAACAAGATATGACATTAATATATAAATATGTATTTAAACATGAAATTCAAAGCAAAACATTTAAATAAACTATCGCCGACTATTACATGCTAAAGAATTGGCTTTATAAAACAATAATTCAGAGGTAAAAAAAATTGTGATCATATTAATATATAATATTTTGTGGGCTAATTAAAAAATATAATTATAGGGTAATCTAAACCGGGTTGTGGTCCCGTAGTAGTATTGTCGACTCACGGGCAAAAAATTCGAGGTTCAAATCCCACTCTACCCGAACTCGATTTCCATTTTTCCAGCACAAGTTATTTACAACTTTTTGGAAATGGTCTGAAAATTTTAATATTTGAGTAACTAAGAACTCAAGTATTTTCCCTTTAAAAAAACAAAAAAAAAAACAAATGGTGATAATAATAGTAAAACAAGTATATTCTCAAAGTTTATTTTAAAACATGATTCAGGTGTATATTAATACACACTAAGGGAGATAATTATTATTATTTTCAAATATTACATTATAACAGACAAAAATGACCCAGATTTAGCAATGATATCAATGTAATAGGCTCAAATTCCTGCGCGTGAGTATAAATGGCAGACGCAATCAATCAATTTTAGAATATTAATATTAAAGGTGGTGTTTTGACATTGCGTTTAATGAAAAAATAAAACAATAAAGTCCAACTGTATGTACCGGTGTTCGTTTTATTTCATCATTGAATTTTGTTTTGGCTTGTACGTTTAAGGTAAACGTATTTTAAGCAAAAGGTTAACTCGAGTGTCTTATTACATTCCTTGCTCGCAACGTGTGACGGAAATACAAACAATCAGACATATTTGTTACCCCCTGTCGCACACTGTGTAGAGGTCTGTTTTTTAGAAATGTCCTTTTAGTTACCAGACAACTACGGTCGGTTAACCGAATAAACTTTAAACGAAAATAATCCGCATTTGATGACAATAACAATCTAGAAAGTCTTCATTAATTTCAGATTTCATTTATGTTTATAGGGGTCCAACCATATGCGAAACTAAATTTCAGTACCACTTTAACAAATAAGCAACCTATTCTACCTAAAATGATAAATAAATAGTTTTCCATTTTTATTTGTTATAAAATCATAAAGTCAATCTGTTAATTATAATTTTTACAAAATACTCACACAAACATATTAATATATAATATTGTATTTTTTTTATCAATATTCCTACAGAGATGAGGTAGAATAATGATGTAAGATATGTTACATATTAAACAAATATTATTTCATAATATAAATAAAACAACTTTGTTTTTAACCACTAATTTTTATTTTTCACCGACCGGTTTCAAAGCAAAAAAGCTTCTTTGTCAAGGTTTACGTAACTAATTAACGAATAACCACAAAGTTAGTGCTTCAAATATAAAATTTATACTTGAAATATTATATCATTATTACATATTATACTATTTCTTACTATAAAATTGAGTGAGTTTCTAGAGAACATATCTCAATTATCATTTCAATTATGTTTTTATAAATACATCATTTTTCCGTTGATTTCAATGATACTCTCATTTTGTTTTTTTAATACTACTATATTTTACTTCTATTTTGTTAATTTTAATGATACCATTATTTGGGAATTTGATTATGTGTGAATCTTAATTTATATTTTTTGCATTGTCTTCTTTGGAATTTTTTAATTTATTACTAACCTGTACCGTTTTTTCTAGATTTTTATTATATTGCATAACAGGTCATTATAAAGCTAGTATAATTTTGAATAAATAAATAAATCATAGTTTTAGCAATTTTACGAGATAAGTAAGGCTTCCATCATAGTTCTAGCGTTGGTTAAACCATAAATACAAATTAAACACCTGTGTCAGATACATTTTTCTTAAAAAATATTATTCGCAGCGTTCCTTAAACTTTTTCATTATTTAATAAAGTAAAACATTTTTTAAAACGTTTGTCTCCCACGTAAGTTATTTTAATTCCCTTGCTTAACTTGCATCTGATTCAAAGTAATTATTTTATTATTTCATTTGATTTATGCATTATTTTTATATCTGTCATTTTCTTTACTCAGGCTTTGAGGTATTTTTTGTTTTTGGAATTCTGTCTGTTCGTTGATAATTTAAAAAAAATTGCATTATTTTTTGTTATATCTCGCATTTTATTATTTTTTTTTTAATAATTTTTTTATCTCTTTATTTTTATTAAAATACCGTTCATTATTTTTTATTATTATGTAGTAAAGTGCACATATATATATTATAATTAAGTCTATATAAAATATTTAAGGTTCATACAGTAGACACTCTTTATAAAATTAATTATATTATACAAATTTATAAAGAAGAAAAAATAAAAGAATTTGAGATGAATAAGTCACTCAGATACCAACATAATATTAATATTCCTAAATTACATTCAAGTCATGGTCAAAATATCTTTGTCCTCAAAGGTGTAAAAAATATAATAATCTTTCCAATGAACTAAAAACTATTAAAAATAATATATCAATAAATGAATTTAAAGTTAATCAAAAGAAATTTTTTGAACACGTGTAAAAACAACTTTAAATTGTAATTAGTATGAATGTTTTATTGTTTTATGTTTTTTCTTTATATATTCTATTTTTTTTTTTCATGTACTCGTATTGAAAATTTTATAAACTCCTATAAATAAACAGTGTAAGTCACTCTCCAAGCACAAGAGTTAGTCTCTTTTTTTAAAGAGTTACAGTGATAACATTTACTTATGTGTAAAAATAGATATGTTTAGAATTTTACAAAAATAAATACTTTTTTTGATTTTTTTTTATTTTTTAATGTAGCTTTAGAACATGTGAATTCAATTGAAACAAAGTTTTTTTTTCATCCCAGAAAAACACAAAATTCAAATGTTTAAAAAATTAAAAGGTACATAAGTATTAAAGGTTATTTATGTTCCAAAACGAGTTTTTATTTCTGGATTCTTTAAAAGATATAAAGTTTTGAAAAGTTCTTCATAAGTTTTTTATTTTGGAAGTATTTTCCGTTAAATTAGGATTTTTTCTTCCTTATTTTCGACACTTGACTCCGAGGAACTGGCACGTAGAAAATGTAAGAGATATAAAGCAAAAGAATTGTTCTGCTTTGTTTCACTTCTCAGGGTTCGTCATGGATTCCTGATTTGCTGGGAAGGAGGAATAAATATTGGAGAATCCTCGAAGCTAAACTGGCGTATTTCGTGGACAGAATCAAATTGACGACGGTAAACCATGTCGGAAAATCGCTTTTATGCTGGTACCGTTTTGACAAATAATGTGACACCCTTTTTAACCTCTTTATATTTGTCTCACAGGTGACATGGAATTTAGTGGTATTCTCAAATAAGTCAAATGCATAAGTAGAATATCCACTTTGATTGGCTTTATTTATTCTATACGCAATTTATATGACCAATAATCGTTTCGTTCATTAATTTTTAAAAATTGAACAAATAGTAAAAAAAAAATTGACATTTTACGAATCAAAAATACCTGAATAAAAAAAAACGTATCTTCTTCATTCCCTTCCCGCTCCTAATAGTACATAAAGAACTTCATTGTTACAGCAATCTCAGTGTATCTGGATATTTTTTTGTTACATGAAGGTAAGATTACGTAAGTCTTACGTTTCAGGTGTCAGTCCAGAGACTATTAAATATTATTGTGTAAAAACATAATTTTAATTAAATATTGAATGTCAAACATTGAACCCAAAACCCTCCGCATTTTAGGCAAACACGTTAACCACTACACCACAAAGCTGACAAAAACAAAAATGTGTGCATATTATTATCGCTGTTGATCTTTTATTTATCTAGGTTTACTTCAAATAAAATACATGTTTATAGAAAATTCTTAAATATTAACAATTTTAAAGTGGCTGTTAAAAAATATTGAAATCATTATTTGAATTTGAAATGTTTATCAGGTAGCATTGAAAAAAATCTCGATTTTCCAATAACTGTATTCTGATAAAAAAAAATCCAATATATTGCAAGTGTGCAAAATAAACTTTGTGTTTCTTTTAAAATCAATTAATTAATTACATTTAAACTTATATTAATTTGACTTATTTATAATGTGGAGTTTGTATTTTTTTATATTAGTTTTTTTTGTAAATGTACTTTTGAGAAATTATTTAAAGTAAGCTTTGGTGTAACTATTTTTGACAATAATTATAACTTTTTGAGGAACTTTTTTTGAATTTCCTATAATTTTTAATTTTTTAACATTGTTTTTAAATCCAAAATGATTTGTATTTTATAGTTCTTAAAAACTTATCTTATTTTGGTATTTTACAAGAGCATGGAAAATATATAAAAACATGTTTAATTTTGAAGCTTTTAAAAGCACCTAAAAGTCAGATAAACGATAAGAAATTATATTTACGCTGGTACTGATGTTAAAAAAAAAAATATACATATGTTTATGGGTCAAAAACTCGAGATGGAAGTTAAGGGTGCGCATGAAAAATATGGCATACTGGGTAGGGAGAAGGAAATTATAAAAAAGACACAGAAAAAACATATTCTTTTACCCTTGTTCCCCAGGAAACTTATGTTGTCTTTCCGAGAAGTCCTTAAAAGCAGGTGCTTTTTAATAAAAGAAAAAATATATTTCGACTTTGTATCGGTTTTTAGTTTGTTAAGACGTTGCAAATAATTAGCTATTTTTGATAAACAAAGTGTTGCAAGAAAGAAAAAACAAAACGTCATTCAAATTTGGTTTTAACGCAGTACCAACTTTCTTTTAATTTTAAGTAAAATGATATCCCAGTACAGATACTTTGAAAACTGACGAATTAATACCTGTCATTAAATGATATAGAGATAATGACATTCACAAACCAAGACTTAAATATGCCTCTTTCTCCAATTTGTGATCATGTCAATGTTTATTCATTAACTTCATAGTGTAATCGAGGCCCAGAGCATTTAGTTGTGTCCACAAAAGCACATTCTTCAACCGTAACTGCTTTTTTCTGCCAAATGTAAGTTAATCACATTAAAATATTCCTAAATTATTTATATAAAGTAAATTTCTTAAATAATGTTTGAGTATGTCCAAATGCTTGCAGACTGGCTGGATTTCCTTCATAGGGAGTTATTCATATTTAAATTTATTTCAACAGAGGGAAAACATTTTTGAGAAGTGGCCACTTAAACCAGCCAATGACAGGTCATTAGCCCTGTAAATGTCTAGACTTTCAAATTCCCTTCTCAAAAATGTTTTCCCTCTCTGTTGAAATAAATTTAAATATAAATTTGTTAAATTCTTTCATTATCATATCGTAATAAACAAAAAAAAATGTTACAGCACCGTAGTTTTAGGTCACACATTTGTAATTGTTACCTTTTAAACTCTGGTCAAATTAGGTTACTAGACTTTGATATTTTACCTTCAAACAGATCCAAAAAAATTAAGAATTGTTAAAAACGAAAATAGTTTTCCTTATTTGAAAAAAAATAAACATTATTATATTCTCATTTTATATTTAAATACCAAAGCAGATAAATAAATTTATGTATTGTAATTTAAGCAGATTCAACATGACAAAAAACTATTGAATTGAAAAATTTCTTTAACTTTAACGGTTTTGACCCACATATCCGGAGATTAAGGTTATTATCATTTTTTTGTATTATTAGATACCTACTATATTTTTCGTCATTTCAAATTGAGACCGTTGAAACAAAGACTAAGTAAAAAAATAATATACATTTCGTTATCATAGTGATCATCACAGTTATAAATAATACTTATTTTAATCTAAACATATTAAAACAGAGAGGAAGAACATTTTAGAAAGGGTAATATAGAAGTCTAGACATCAACAGGGCTTATGACATATCATTGGCTACTGTGTAAAATAAACCATTGAGCCCATATTTAAACATCCACATAATTTCAATTCTTGTTATTTCAATTATAATAAAATTGAGTAAATAATTGAAATATAGTTAGTTATATTGGGTTTTAAATTATAAAATAAGTTCAGGTGGGGTAAGAGTGACTACGGGGCAAAAAAAACTAAAGCTCATCTATTAAAATCTATACATTTAAGGGCCTATTTGCTCAATCGGTTAGATCGAGAGGTGCGTTGTTGTTCCAGAATCAAAACAAGCACGTTATTTTTGCTTTCGTTGTATTTTTAAAAGAAGAATACTATTTGACAGTGGTTTTGTTTGAGACTCTAACCCCGAATTATTACGAAAGACCCTTTTCTTGCACATTAAAATAATTGAAGGTACAAGTTTAATTGGCAAGTACTCTAAATATTTGTATTTAAGGAGATAATATATACATATATGTCATGACTACATAAGGAGATGACCTGGTCTGATACTCTTACTCTGAGTAACGGAGCAAGAGGAGCAGCCGTGCAGATTTATAGAATATAGAATATAATAAATAACACTTTCTCTTGGTATGTTTTTGATGCAAAAGGTAGCTTTATATAAAATAATTATAAATATACGTTCAATCAGGGGTAAATAAAAAAAGACTTTATTCTTGACATAGAGACAAAAAAACGGAAGCGCAGTAAAATGCATACACTACAACAAGGATGAAGAACATTTCACAAAAGATACTTAAGCAGTTTAGGCATTTACAGGCCTTATGACCTGTCATTGGCTAGTTTAAATGACTACTTTACACACCGTATAACATTTTGCCTATGTTTGAACATCAATATTTCTTCAATTTTTCCATCTGTTGATATTTGTAAAGTTAAAGAGCTGTAGCTTTTATTGATGCGTTCGACATTCTTATCGAATTGTTTTACCTAAATACCAAGCAACGCCTGAAAATATTTTTTAATTTTTAAACGTCTTCTTCATCTTTTGTATTAATAATATAGTTTTTTATTAATAACTCTCAAGACGGTTAAATCTAGTTTTTTTCTACTAAAAATAGGATAGACCTAAAATATTTTTGCGGTTTGAATTATTTTTAATTTAATATAACAATAAAAAATAATGTACATAAAAGTATTATTTATATTTTTATTTATCCATGCTTTCACTTTCTTTTATGTTGTATCTCAACTTAACACAGGGCTCTTGGCCTGTGCGTATCATTGTATGAATAAATAAATTCTTCGTATGTGTATCTTCAGATGAATAAATAAATTAATCAGAATGAAATAAATCAATAAATAAATATAAATACGATTCCACAAAATGAGATTGCGCAACTGAGCCATCAATTTTACGCACGACCTTTTAGAATACAAAATCGATGTTGTTGAAAAATCAAGTTTTGCGAGGGCTTTTGAGCCATAGCGAAAAACCCGAAATCCCGAACTAAGAAATGTATCGAAACATTAAAATTGTAGCTGATCGTGAAATATTAAAAGAATGGATATCCAATTTCCCAACGTGAAATGCTAAATTCATTTCATCCGCGAATCCACCTTTCACTATTTTCTTTTATTCGTCATAAGTTTATGAAACCATTTATACATAATTTATAGACATTTTCGCTGGTTTCCTCAGAATTGATATATTGTATACGTGTCGGCAATAGGCAGAAAACTTCCGTGAGCTCTTTCTTTTGAATTGTGTTTCTTCGACACTTTTTTTCCGATAGCATAAGATCGTTTAACCAGCTTGTATCAAAAGGAATTTGTACGATTGTGGCTTTTATTAAGTCGGGGAAACTTTATTCCTCCTGAGAAATGAGTTTCAGTACTGTGTGGCCATACACTGGCTTATGATTGTTCTTCGAAATTGTTTGGGGACTATTTACTTTGCGGCGTATTAATACATGTGGGGTATTGCCAAAAATTTCGTATCTAAGACACACCAGAATCCTAAATGAGGAGTAGGAATACATTGGTATGAAATAAAAATCTGTGTACTTTATTCCGTTTACTAAAATACATATTAGGCTTCTTCAAACATTACACTTTTGGAATAAATCAACCGTTATACCTACATTTATTTTAATATTTACATACCTGCAAAAGATTCGGTACACAATGGGAAAAGTTTTTAAAGTTATGTTGGAAAAATTTACATGCTTAACTCTTGTGTGGCTTTGATGGAACACGAGTCCACATTGAATACGAGACTTGAGATATCTCTCTTATTGACTGAAATGATTTAGTTGTATTTTTTATCATCAAATGGACATTTTTGCATCGGATTTGGATGGTAATTTTTTTTTTAAATTCCATGATTTTAAAGAAAAAAATATTTACACTTACTACGCGAGGAATAATTATTATACAAAAGTTATGTAAATGCCATAACAAATCTGTTTTATTTTGTTAGAAAGAATATGAGAATGGAATTTGAAACAAGAAAGACAGAGACACTATTTGGTGGCCGGTGTTTGTGTGAAAGAGAGGAAAACAAAAGAAGAAATTCGTTTAATCGGTCGGTTATTGGCAGTCGATTTTTATTTTGTTTCAGTTTATTTTTCGTTCCAATTAGGAGGTCGAGTTGTTTCTATTTATTTTTTATTTGTAAATATACTGTCAAACTGAGCAAAAACATTTAAAAATTATATATTTTTGTATCGTTTTATCGGCGCTATGGTTTTTTAATGTTTTTTAATTTTGAAATTACTCCGAGTGTGGCGTCGCAAATTCTCTTCTGTGAGTTCAGCTGATTGGTGAATTGGTTTCCCGTAAGCTGGAAATCTATAGCAACACTTTCATTGCTTGATTCGGAAGACCAAGTAACTTCGTTTAAAGCAGTTCATTTTTACTATTTCAAGAAACTTTTACTCACAATTTAATATTTTATTTTTTTCCGCACGTAAGAAATTATTTTTTTGCATCCAATTTCCCGTTATACTGAACTTCCTCATTTAACACATGACTGTGGTTCATGTTGTTGGGAGACGTGTCTCAATAATTGAAAATAAAATTATATTGTGAAAAAATAAATAAGTTTTAGTTAGGTATCTAAATATATTTTTATTGCATTGTTATACTAAATGCAGCGTATATCGATCATCAGTTAAATGAAGGGAAGGTTATCAACCTTACGCTTCAAATGTTGCAGTGTAGAACTCCCTTTTTAATTAATATTTCATTTCAACCTTCTCAGGAATCGAACACAGGATGTCGAGCATTGTAGGTGAACGCGCCAACCACTACACTATTAGGTGGACTTCACTGAAGAAGTTGCATATAAATATAAAACAAACATGCTGATAGGACACAACTAACACCAATGCACACTAATTACATAGTTTTTAATGTTTATTTTGTGGGAGCAATGAAACTTTTTTTTGCTATTATCAGTGCACGATAAAGTTAACTTCAAATAGCATGTGTCCCATCAGCACGTTTTAAAAATATTTTTGTCCAAATACTATCAGCTTCGTGGTGTAGTGGTCAGCGTGTTTGCTTAACGTGCAAGAGGTCTCTGGTTCAATTGCCGACATGGTTGATTTAAAATAATTTCCATTTGTAAATACTCACTGCAAACTACAAACTTTAAAATATCTTTTTTTCACTTAAATTTAAATTTTTAAACAACTTTCATTTGTGTTTTTCTTTTTCCTTCTCTTTTTTATACTTTCATAATTAATCTTACATATAATTGCTTTATAATATGGAAACTTCACTGGTCCATTAGAATTAAGTCTAATTGTGTAAAATATTAAACTTTGTAACTGTACTGTATGTTTCCTGAATAAAAAAAAAAATAATAAAATAAAATATTAGAATATAACACTAGAATTTTTTATAGTCCCTGGGCCTGAACCGTAAAACTGGACATATTTCCTTCTTGTAACAAAAATTATCAACATATGCTGCGGTTGGTGTACAAATACGGTACCCTATGCACCATTAGGTGCGGAAAGGGAATGATGATGATGATGACTATAATGAAGGTGTGTGTGGGACTTGCATGTTAGTTTAATTAGTGTCTTGACGAGGGGACGAGTACGTCTCGAAACCGGTAGACATAAAAGTCAGTAAGTTGTAACATATTTATAATTACTTACAATTTTTGACAAAATTTAATAATATGTGTGATTCTTATTTAGAAACTTTGCTGGTCTGTCTTTAAACTATATTTATTTTAATGTTACCATATCATTGTCGACTGTTTGTTTCTTTAAAATAAAATAAAGTAAATAAATACTTTAAATGTCAACAAGAAAATATTAAAAATACTTAACTTATATTAATTTGTGCGTACGAGTATAATAATTAATCAAATATGTTTAATTTTCATTAAATTGATTTATTTAGACGTCCAAAAAGATACGTAGAGTCGATAAATTTATAATAGCCTCTCATTCAAAGTATTTCAATAAATCACAAGAACTAAATTATTTCATAACTTAAAAAGAATAATGAAAATCATGAATTACCTTTAATTTACATTATCATTTATTTCAAATGAGTCTCTGTAAATATGTCCCAAAAATATGCCAAATTTATATTTTTCTTACCATAAAATGTAAAATGGGAATCTGATATCATAAACTTTATTTTGTCATTTATTTAACCAAGCTCAGAATATTTTCGAAAACCCTGTAGCTGTTTTTAGACAAAAGGAGTATTTTTCGTAAAATGTAGGATTATTTTAATGTTTTAAATAATACTTCCGTGTTTATTTTACGGTCCGCTTCTTGTATATAATTATTTAGATTTAAATGGTTTGAAGAATAAACAGTAGATATTGAGTATTTTTTTCTTTCTTCTTTTATATGTTTTCGAATATTTTATGTAGCATTTCATTTTTATTTACGTATAATCTATAAAGCATAATGTTTTTCGATAATTTATACAAAATCTGTAGGGTAAATAAGTACTTACATACCTACATACCTACATACCTTGTCGGCCTCGTGGTGTAATGGTCAGCGCGTTTTTCTACCATGCAAGAGGTCTCGGGTTTGATTCCCGACATGGTTAATATGAAATATTTATTTATAAAGTGTGATTTTACACTATAATATTTCAAAGTCCCTGGACTGGTACCTGAAGCGCAAGACTGATCACCTTACTTTCATGTGTAAAATTGATCGAGATATGCTGCAATTGGTTTAAGAATCTAGTGCCCTATGCACCATTAGGTACGGAAAGACATACCTACATTTCGACTTACCATACAATTGCTTGACTTTTAATTTTGTGTCTATCATGAAAAAACCCTCTGGGCATTTATAATAAATATGACACATGTTGGTAAATTTGAAAAGTCAAAAAGTTGAAAGTCTTTATTTATAACTCGATAAACCTAAAAGGCAATCTCGAATGCAATATGTAAGATTTGTGAACTAAGGCAATTTTAAATGCAAATATGAAATAATTTTTTTATACATGGCGTTTTATAATTTTTTATTGGAAATGCCATTTTTTAGTGTATTTTTAATGGGAATTTTACCAAACTTGGTTTGCGTAAACTTTACACTATAATGATTTATAGTTTTGATTTAACCCATTGAGTAATAGTTTTGATTTAAAGTAATTTATAAACAAATACGTTAATTTCTATTTTTATAAACTTTTAGCTTTTTAATCTTTTTTTTCTATGGAATATGTTCTGTTACTTGAATTATAAAAATAAAACTTTTATTTTATTAGTTGTTTGGAAGAAATTTCCATTTGGCAATAAGCCCGCCAATGTACAAATAATATTTTGTACAAAAAGTTAAATAAATAAAATTAAAAAAAATATTAAAAATACCATAACCGTTTTGGTCTTTTTCACAAACTGGTGTACAAAATAAAAAATAAGGTAATATTTTTATTGTGGCAATGGAATATTACAATAAAAAATTGTAAAGCGTTATCTTAGAATAATTTTTAATATTTAACGCATTAACTTTGTGGTCAAATATTTTATTCAATGTTATAAAATATTTGAATAAAACCACTTTTCGACTTTTATATGTCTGCCGGTTTCGAGACGTACCCGTCTCTTCGTCAGGACACCAATTAAACCAACATGCAAACCAGCATGCACAAACCCACTATACTAGACTAAATAATAATTGCATGTTTGTCCTAATCAGTGCATGTGCTTATTAAAATGCATGTAGTTTTGCATGTTGGTTGAATTGGTGTCCTGATGGAAAGACGGTTCCGTCTCTTAACCGGTAGACATAGAAAAGTTGGCAAGTGGTCATATACAAATATTTAATAACATTTAGTATAAATAATTGGTTTCGTATTTTCGTTGAGAAACACCTTAATGGACTTTTGATTTGTCATTGGCTAGTTTAAGTGATTTTTTTAACACAGTGTCATCATCTTCATTTCGCTACCGGCAATCAGTGGTGTATTGGGCACTGGCACTTCAGCTGCAACGTATTGTTTTTGTTTCATGAATGGTAAGGTTGTCAGTCTAACGTTAACGGTCCCAACCCAGGAAATGTGAAATATTGCAGTGTCAAAAACTATTGAAGCAAATATTTCAAATTGACCCTGCCAGGAGTTGAACCCGGCATCTTAAGCATGGTTGACAAATGCGCCAACCACTACAGTACAACGCCGACTTATTGTCACTCGATTAAAAAAAAATGAAGAATACAGTTCTGTGTCTAGTCCTAGGCGCCTTCGGGTGCGGATAGGTGTGGGACGATGATGTCGGTTTCATCAATTTGAATAACCTAACCAAAAAAAAAATATATAAGTTTGACATTTTTGTTGACAAAAATTGGGGTAGTAAGAAAGATAGCTAGAAATTTATTCAAATATTGAGATGCGAGTATAAAGGCAGAATAACGTTGTTCTTGTGTGTTAGGAGTGGTGTGTTGTTGATATGGCGCGTATCGCTTATATGGAAATTGTATGTGTAGAATTACATTACTCTCGTGTGTTGTGTCGAAGACTAACAGTAAACCGGAAATCTTTCACAACTCTCTTATCATTGGTTGATTCTTATGAACTATTGACGTCATTCAAAGTTGTTTGTTTTTATTAAAACATTTTTATTTGTACATTTAAAAAAAAACTTTGACATTTAAAAAAAAACTACAATTTTATGCTCTATTTTTTACCGTGCGTAAGAAAACGTTTTATATATCAAATTTTCTTTATGCCTAAACTCTCTTATGTAATACCTACAAAGTAATTATGAATAAAATGTACAAAATAACAATAAACACAAATTAATAATAAAATAAAATAATACAAATATCGTTGATATTAATCTTTCTAAAACTAAACCAAATAAATATATTAACATTTAGACGGGGTCAACGTTAAAGGCTCGCGGAAAGAATGCGATGCTGTGTTTTGACACTGTCCGCTTGAGTTTAAATAAAAATTTGCTGGTCGGTATTCACAAATCATTTATGTTATATTTTTGAATATCGAGCCGCCTATTTTTACCAAAAGTAGGGTTCCTCGATTCTCGAGATTTTTGCGATCCCGTAACCCGGGAATAAAAAAAAACAAATTTTCTGTTTTTTCCGGGAATCGTAAATCTATGAAAAATGCAACAGCCAAGATACCGAACGGATTAACAAAATGAAAATAAAACAAATGTTTTAATGAACATATATATTTTGGATCACTTAAGCATACAAAAACTCAAATAAACGTACAAACGTACAGCTCATTATCTAGCAAAACAGGCTTTTAGAAATTTTAGAGATAAAATGCTTCATCAGAAAACCGACTTTTAATTTTAGTAGAGAAATTGCTTGTCACTGAAAAAACTCTTTTACTCTCTGTGAAAGTTGGTTTCTCTGATAATAAGGCTTTGTAAAGCGAATCCGAATTCGCAGTTAGATTTCCGCAGGTCTTAAATTATTGAAAATCCTTGTTCAATTTTAATCAACGTTGTCGCGTTGTTTGGATATGTCTGTAATGAAAAAAACCGACGAAATAGTGACTCTGCTTCATGTCAGTTTTTGATGTTTTTTTAATGAAGGTCGGGAATTCATGACTAAAATTTCCTAGGATCGGAATCGATAATTTTCCCAAGAATCGCTGAGTTCCGTGCCCGGTTAAAAAGTCCAAATTGAAACCAGGCAGCCCCAAAACACATTACCGCGTGTTTTTCGCGCGCCTTAAATGTAGACCCCGTCTGTAGATGAGTATAACTAGTCAATATTAAATATTTCAACGGCTTACAATTAACCACTTGAACATATAAAATCACATTTTTAAATTGTTTTCTTAATTTTTAGGTGTAATTAATTGCAAATAATGTTGCCAGTTATGTGAATAGAAACAGTTTTTTTTATTCAAATAGTTCCTCTAATTTTGCTAACAAATTCAATTTTTAACCCTATCTACATCCCTTGTTTAATCCTTTGCACAGAAAATATCCATTATTTATTTACTTTATTTAAATCAGGTAATCATAATCAAAAGTAAGCATCCTTTGATTTTCACTGGTTTGAATATCAAGGGTATTTTGAGTATGCTTAAATTTCTGTAGATGAGTACCAAATTACCCACTAGGAAGTTTATCAAAACTAATCGGTATTTCAACAGAGATCTTGAAAATATAATGAGTAATTTTTTACAAATATTAGAACTAACTGAAGTTTTGTAAGTTAAACCTATTTGTTTTCAAAGAAGCATACATAATATTATTTTTTAGCGTCAAACATTTCTGATTACGGAAAATATTAGGTAAAAACTTAAACGGGTTTCAGGTCTTTCATTTTTTTCAAATCAATAGATAAAAGGTTTGAAGAAATATAGATATCAAAAGATAGAAAAAGTTAAATTTAACCCAATGTTTAAAATAATAACTTATAACAGCCAATGATTGATCGTAAGCCTTGTAAATATAAAGCTTAATATTACCATCAATATTTTGAATTTTTCCAAAGCTTATCATTTTGTCATGTTATTTATTTAATTATGTTGTAAATTTACAATATTTAAAACATGTACCTACTAGGACAACACTCTACGAAAAATCATAATATTCATAACATGCATAAATTTATCTAAAATACAATATGATGTATTATTTATCCCTAAATAAAAAGCATTTTGACCAAAAAATGCCGATGCTTCCACCTTTTTTTAGACGTTATGGCAAGTCAATAAACATTTTTAGGCCTTTAGGTAAAAGCTGTTTTGAGTTCCGGTATGGAATTCCTTATTGTATTTTATATCTCCCAACCTGCATGTAAAAAGGTGTCACTTAACCTTTGTCAAAATATCAGTCCTAATATATTACTATGTATTTACATTTTGAATGAAAGTGCATAATTATAATTTTTTATTTTGTTCATGTTTTTCATATTCATATTCAATGCAAAATTATGTCCGCTGAACTGATTAATACAACATTATGAGGAAATTCTTAAAATAACAAAAAATAATCGTTAGTTTTGTCATTATAATAATTATGTAGAACCAATTTAATAGCTAAAAATACTAATTCTCATGAAAAGTTGTTTTAACTGCTTAGTGCGCAAATTATGCTTGTATATGTGCAACAGATGAAAACATGAAACAGTTTTCTTTATCGTCCGTGTCCCAATTGTAGTAAAAAATCACAAAACCGTAGATTGTGAATTGACACAGATTTTAGATTGACAAGCTGCATATAGCAAGAACTGCAACAAGGTACAAATTCTAAATACATAACGTAACGTTGTTTTGAGACAGACAAGTAAAAACAAATATTGGTAATCGAAAATGGCTTTATTGTTTTTCAAAATATTCTCCTTGAATACTTTTGCATGCGTTTGAACCAATTTTCAAAGCACTTTTTCGAGTCCGATTGAGGTACCTCCAAAACATGTGATTTGAACGTATCAACCGCTTCTTCAGGCGTTGAAAAACATTGATCTTGTAATTTATTTTTGATATGCAGGAATAAGAAAAAAATATTGGGTGCCAAATCAGGACTGTACGGTGGATGACCCATGAACTCAATGTTTCGATTGCTTAAAAATTTACTTGTTTGAGCTGATGTGTGACAGCTTGCATTGTCGTGGTGGAGACTGATTCGTCTTCTGCAATTGGTTTCCTCTATTTTTTTAAACAATTTTGGCAAACAAATAGTGTAGTACCATTTGAAATTGACCATTTTACGTTGCTCTAACGGAATAGTGGGAACATGTCCAGTTATTCCGAAAAAACAGGCAACTATTAATTTCGAAGTGCTTCGTGCGCGTACATCTTTTGCTGGATTTGGATCGTCTTGAAAGACCCATACAGTCAATTGTTGTTTAACTTCAGGTTTATATACATAGATTCATGATTTGGTGCCTGTCACAATCTTTTATACGTCTTTTGAAGCACCGTGATTGAATTTATTAAGCATTTGTTTGCACCAATCGACACTAGCCTTTTTTTGAGCGATTGTCAAATTATGCGGTATGCAACGCGAACGAATCTTTTTTTAGATTAAATTTTCATGCAATATTGAATGTATGCAAGTGGAACTAATGTCCAAACATGCTTATTGGCATTATTTTCACGGCATGTCACATGACGATCTTGCAATATCAGTTCCCGCAAAGTATCGATTTTTTCTGGCACAACAGCCGATTTTGAAGGACCTTCACGAACTTTGTCCTGTAACGGAGTGCGACCATGATTGAATTCAGAAAACCAACAAAATACGGTAACTTAAGGTGGTGTTTTATCATCAAAAGTCGCAACGAGTTGATCGGCACACTGTTGTTGGCTTAATCCACGTCGAAAGTCATAGAAAATCATCGCACGAAAATGTTAACGATTTAGTTCAATTTTTTTTACAAAATTCATTTTTCAAGTATCTGTAAACAACACAATTATCACTCGTCTGACAAAACGTTCTGAGTACGCTTGTCATTAAAAATGTCAAACTTTACGAAGACAATGTCAGATTCGACATATTTACACTGGTGTTGCCATATCTCAAAACTTAAGTAGCATCCCTCGTATATGTCAACACAAATAACATCAACCATGATTATCCACGTTCTAATGCGATCCAAAACGTATGAAAAAAGTGCGAACGGCACAAGATATACCCCAGTAAAACCAACGATGCATCTGAACGTTCAAGAAAATCTAAGTAATTTAATTTTATTAAAGTCATTCCCCTTTCCGCACCCAGTTATGCATAAAGCACTGCATTTGTAAAACGCGGCATATTTTGATAACCTGTTATATGAAGGTAAGTGCCAGTGCCAGTGCCAGTCCAGAAACAATTAAATGTTGCAGTTTAAACAACCTTAAAAATCAATATTTTAAGTCAATCCCAGGACTTGAATAGTAAGCAAATGCAAAAACCACTTTACAGAGAGGCAGATTTTTTTACCTGAGAGCCGCAATCGAGTCAAAAACACTCGTGTTATAAAACTGTTTCTTCATCCACCCGGACACAAATTAATTAATTATTACTTTACGTTTATTTTATCGTTCGATTCCATTTATCGAAAAATAAATATTCTAAAATGAAATAAAAACATGGAGCGAAATTTTCCTTTAAATTTTGAATTACTTTTCCATTATATTTTTACTAAATTAGAATTGCCAACAGGGGGGTCCTTGGAGATATCACATCACTTGATAGCTTTTTTTACCTGAACCTACAAGACTTCTGTACCTTTTCAAAGGTTTTTAAAACATTTATTATAAAAAGGGTTTTCTTTCAATTCTTGGAAATTGGTTTCCTGTTGTTTTTATATTTTCTCATTACAAGTAGGTTTTTATATAAACCTACTGTAAGGTTATTTGAAATACACATTATACTTATCATAAATTACCACATTTTGATCGAAATTGTTATAAGGAATTTTATGTAGCATTGAGAAAAAAGCTCAATGCGTTCTGTTTTTACGTCACAATAATTAACGATGGTAAAATAATTGATCATGATTTTCAATTTTTGGAATGTAGTCAAATATAACTTTTTTAAAAAGTTTTATTTTTACTATTCCAATACAAAAAAAAGACACTGAAGAAATTAAAGATTTGATTAATTTTGTATCACCACAGGCCTTGAGGTCAAATAACAATGGTAAATCACTGCACAGTACACCCTCGAATTGAACTCAGAACCTTTTGTGTGCGAGTCAAGTGTCTTAATCATTATACCACGGAGCCTGCTCACGTGTGTTTAAAAATATCCAGAATGGTAAATGCCACACCTTTTGTTAATAGATTACTTGAACCAGTTAATGACAAGTTAAAACACTGTCATATTTATTTCTGAAAGGTTTTCTTCATATCTGTTGAAAAACTAATAAAACATAATAACTTATCACTTTTTATATAAATTTTCTCACAAAATTCTGCATCAGTCATTAAATTTGGATTTTATTAACCTTACGCTGCCCAATGTAGACGATCTGCTACATACCGATAATCGGTGTATAAAGGTGATTTCAGACATGTTTATCACTTGGCGACTAGTGTATTAAATTGCCATAAGCGCCATTATAATTTATTTTTAAAATCGCAACAAGGGTTAAATTTTTATAATTTTTGAAAAAAAAGTCAGTTGCACGTATTTTGTCAAAAGCGTAATAGTAATGTAATAGCTTAAGTTCAAATGGTGATTTTTAAAAAGATTTGAAGTTATAATTGTATCCGCAACTTTCATTGTTGTATAAAAATACGTTTATAAGAAATGTTATTTATTATTTTCTTTATATTCTTGTATTTTTTACCCTTTTTAATTCCTGATTCAACAAATTGTTCTCATACCTAAAATATGAAATAATAACTGAAAAATGCAAGTTTTTTTTTTCATTATTTTTCCCAGTATTTGCAACAAAAAACAAAAATTAAAATATTTTTTTTAGCTTAAATTAGAAAAATGGGAAGTGAGAGATTAATATTATAAAAACTCTCATTTTTGCAGTCAAAATTTGTTTTTCATAAAAATCACTATATTTATCATCATCATGATTATTTCCTTATGATGCGCTGTATTAGCGAACCGATCTCAGAGTATCTTATATTTATTTTGACAAACGAAGTTTGTTTCTTTGACAAGATGATCAGTCCTGCACTTCAGGTTTCAGTCCAAGAATATTTTTTTTGTGTAATTCCTTAGAATATGACCATATGCTTATAATTTTCTCAAACTGAACGGTTGGGTAGGTCGGGAGAAATTTCAATATACCCGCCCTTATATGAATATTCGAGAGCGAATGAACAGCGAAAGAACGGCAAAAAGGATCTACGATGCGAATGTTGATGGGTGCAGAAAACGAGGAAGACCAAAAAAGACATGGTACGATCAAGTCCATCAAAAACTTGAAAATGGGCATGTCAAAAATAGGAATAATCGGCATGCGTGCATGAGAAGATGTATGAATGTAGAGGAAGCGAAGTCTGTATGCCAGGATAGAGTGATATGGCGCTCTCTCCTCTCTGCCTACCTCTACGGGGAAACGGCGTGATTGTTTGTTGTTGTTGTTATATAGTCTTAAATACATATAATGGTTCTTATAATTTTCCAAAATATTTTTTTCGGACAACTAACGAGTTGTACATAAAATCGCAATCAAGTTAATAGGACAGGGTTTGAATCTCAGACCTCTGAACCGTAAGCTTGTAATTTTATCAGAGGTCTACTCTCCAATTTTGGCGATAAGACATTTTTAAAAATAAATATGTTATCAATATTTTCTTAATTTGTTGCAACAGAGAGGGAAAACATTTATGAGAAGGGAATATAAAAGTCTAGGAATTACTGGCTGGTTTAAGAAACCACTTCACACGCTGTGTAACATTCACCATTTCGCCTATGTTTTGAGATCCACATTACCTGAACCCTTCCATCTGTTGACTTTTGTGAAGTAAAAGAGCTGAAACCTTTATCTGGTGAATGTTACACAGTGTATTAAGTGGCCACTCAAACCAGCCAAAGACAGGTCATAAGCCCTATAAATGCCTAAAGTACCTTGTTCCCGTCTCAAAAATATTTTACCTATATGTTGCAACAAATTCAGATCTAAATAGCTCCGTAGGGAGCCAGCCAGTCTGCAAACATTTGTACATACGTAAAACATTATTGAATCAACTGACTGGTAAAAGAAGTTGAAAAATGGGAAAAATATTTTTGGGCGTTGCCTAGTAGGTGAATTGGTTTAGCCGTATGAATCTCACCTACATGATAAAGGATTCAGCTCTTTTACTTCACAAAAGTCCACAGATGGAACTGTGGACTTTTGATGGCAGAATGGTGAACGTTACACAGTGTGTAAAGTGGCCACTTTAACTAGCCAGTGATAGGTCATAAGCTCTGTAAATTCCTAGACTTCCATATTGCCTTCTAAAAAAATATTTTCCTTTCTGTTGCAACAAATTTACATCTTAAAAACTCCATTGGGAGGATATCCAGCCAGTCTGCAAACATTTAGACAGTGTTGAATAAATTTCTTAACCATATCGATAACCAGGCGGCCTCCGTGGTGTAGTGGTCAAGACGCTTGACTCACACACGGAAGGTTCCGGGTTCGATTCCCGGTGAGAACACAAAAATTGAAATGTGATTTTTCTCAAGCCTGGGTGCTCTGTGATGTAATTCACCACTGTAATTAGGCCTCATGGCCTGTTGTGGTGCAAAAAAAAAATGTAAAAAAAAAAAAAAACAAATTTACAACTTCTTTCATTGTAGAAAAACTTGCTGATCCCTAGAACACAAAGCGAATACCCGTATTATATACCATCCAATGCATAATGAACATTTTGTTATATGTGAAATTTAACAACAAACCCTTTTTCAAAAAAGCATAAGTAACCTAATAATTGTATTGCTCTCTGCGATTTCCTTCTGGACAGCAAAACCTTTTAGACCATAAAGTTTTTGTGAAATATAAATCAACGATAAGATACAGGAGTCAAGGGCAGAGAGGCTAAGAGGTTCCTATTTATGTGAGAAACGCCATATAAATAAATGTATGTCCGAAAAACAAGGTGTGGTTGTAGGAGAAGAATGTTTTGGAAAACTTTTTTCCACCCCTGCTACGAAATGCTAGAAGCGTTTGAGATAAGGGTTTTTAAATTAAACAAAAGCGAAAACTGTAGTGCGCACCGTTATAGAGTAGATCTTGGACATCTCACGCATGAGATCTTAGGTTTGATTCTCGAAAAAAAAACTCATTGAAATATTGTTTTAGGTTCTGTAAGATTAACCCCCTGTTTCAGTGATGCGACCAGCGCGGTTTTGCAAATTGCGCTTGATAAATTATGTCTCTGTAACTACTCTAAATATTACGACGATTTTTTTTTTATTTTTCAAGTTTACCTTAAAACATATTTAGATATATTACGAGTACATCACAAGTTTGGGTATATTAGATAATTTTATATGAAATGTTTTGTCCATCAGGATCTCCGAAAATGCAAAATATAGAGTACTACTCTGAAATAAATATTTAAAACATAAATTTGGAAGAAAGACATTTTATATTATATGTAACTAAGCAATACAGATATAATTTTAATAAGATGAAATGAGACTGCGATTATCTGACGATCATTTCCGAGCCTCGAGCAACCTAAGGTTTACTTAAGGTAATCGGCCTTGTGGTGCAGTGGTCAGCACGTTTGCCTATGGCTCGGGTTCGATTCCCGACATGGCTGGCATAAAATATTTATTTAAAAATGTGTTTTTACACTAGAATATTTCATAACCCCTGGACTGGTAACTAAGAGTAAGACTGATCATATTACCTTCATGTAACAAAAATGATCAAGATGCACTGCGATTGGTGTACTAATGCAGTGCCCTATGCACAATTATGTTCGGAAAGGGAATTTTTATAGATATTATTAACGTCAGGTTACCACAAGGTGACTCGAGGGAGTTTTCACAGAGTAAGTTAAAGGTTAGATAAATATACATTTATGATTTATATAATTAATTGTAGTGCTTTCACACGTATAGATTACGCAGACAGAGTATAGTCTAAGCTTATAGCCGAGTTGCACAGTTTAAATCCGCGCTGTGCCAGCGGGTCCCCTGCAAGACATCGGATGTTAAAGGTTAACAACAGCGTGGATTATTATATTTTCATGTCGCAATAATTTTATTTAATTTATTTCGAATACAAACAGATGTACAGGTTAAATTAATATTTTTAAAAAAACTATATAAAATGTATGTATAGTATATAGGGCCTGCCATCCAATTATGTGTACTTCTACTACTACCATCACGCTTTTTCGCCGTAGGGGTAGGCAGAGAGAATGGACCGCCACATAATTATGTGTATTAACTAAATAATACTGTACGGGCCTGCCATCCAATTATGTGTACTACTACTACTACCATCACGCCATTTCTCCGTAGGGGTAGGCAAAGAGAATGAACCGCCACACAATTATGTGTATTCACTAAATAATACTGTAATAAAGCGACGACGGCTTGAAGTTTAAACTTTATAAATAATAATATACTATATGTTAAAATAAGATAAATATAAGGACAAAACTAGGAGATAATGGAAAGGAAAAGAAGGAAATTGATAAGGAGTGGTAAAGGATGATTGAAGGAAAATAAGAGTGGAAAATTGCATTTGATTTAATGATTAAATGAATTATGAATGAAGAGCATGAATCAAGCCTATTAATGTGTTAAATATATCAAGACTATTAAATTTTTTGTTAAATGTTTCACATATACGAGGGATCGTTGAATGTTTCCGATGATTTGGGATCTTTTAACATTATTTCTATTATTATTTTTAAATAAAATAAAAATTACGATGGTAACGGTATGCTATTTTTTTCTGTGCAACGTCGGATAAATTTTCTGCAGCGCAATAGTTTACACGTAGGTATGTTGAATTACCTCATTTAAAATGAGACGTTTCGCACCCTAGAGTACAAACAGCACGTATTACGTTACCGAGCAATACTTTTACGCAATGTTTGTAAAAAGCGCACTCGGCGGACAAAATGTGTCGTGGCGCCAACTGCGAGACGTTTTGTATACGCTCGACATTGAATCCGTAAATTATGAATGGAAATTAGTTTTTAATTAATTAATAGTAATATTGTAAAAAGATTCTTTATACCACTCCGAAAAGCAGACGAAGCAGAGGCAGACCAAAATTAAGATGGATGGATAATGTAGAAAGTGACATTAGAGCGATTGGCCTGACGAACTGGAGAAGAGCCGCGGGGTGCAGGGACGAATGGAGACAAATTCTGGAGGAGGCCAGGGCCCACAACGGGCTGTAGCGCCACTGATGATGATGAATATTGTAAAAATTCCCTGAAAATATTCCATGTATTTTCAACGTTCTTGCTGACTTGTGAAAATTCCTTGTTGGTTTCTTAACACAATGCTTTTTATATTGTGTAGTCATTGGTTCGCTTTCCTACAGTATCAAAGAAACTACATAGGTTTGATCCCGAAAATAAATCCACATTCAGTATTTTGTGACAGCAGTATATCAAGGCGCATTGATCATTTTGTCTTAGTGTGATATACTTGTGCATACAAAATATATGCTCTGGAAATGTTGTGATTTTTTATGACTGCAATTTTATATATATAAGTTAGTATAGGCGCAGGGTGACAAATTTTGCGCGGAAGAATTCGAAATTTGCATTTACGATTTTTTAGCTTGTATTATGTATAAGTAATTTAATTACGCTTTTAATACTTTTTTAATCTGTATTGGGTACATATATTTTATTAATTTAAAAACTTTTTCATTCTTGTAATTTTTTTGATACTTTTTTGACATTTATCGGGTACATATATTTTATTCATTTAAAAACTTTATCATGCTTGTAATTTTTTAACATTTTCAAATACGTACATACGTGTAATTTTTTAACTTATCGTATCATTTTATTTAACGTATCATGTATATATAATTTTGAATTCATTTCCATGCGTAGTTTTATGTTAAATTTGTAGTTTTTTTTAACTTTTTCATGCTATTTTAATGGTAGTGTATCATTATTTTTATTTTGCTTCTGTAAATAATGTTAAAGTTTAAAATAAAAAAACGTCTTTGAATAAATATTTTTATCTGCGTGTCCCTAAATGAGTTTTTTTTACAAAAACTATGTGTATTAAATAAACTATATTAAAAAAATATGGGATAAAATTATGTATATGTTTTCAATTTAAATAAAAAAATATGTTTAATTTTACGCCAATTCATCGTGCTTAAAAAAAGTAACTTTTGAAAAACAAACATGAGAAACAGACGTGCAAAATGAGTGCAATTTCAGGCTAAAAATCTTCTATTTAAATCTATTATATTTTAATAAACTAAAACAGGGATAGATAACATTTAAGAGAGGGAAATACCTATTGGGCAATGCCTGAAAACACATATGATTTTTTTACTTCCTATACCAATTCGATTGATTTTGAGTATACTGAAATGTTTGTAAACAATAGTTGGTAAATTTATATCTTGATAACTCCTAAGGGGTATAAATTCAGACTCATCAAACAAACGTTTGCACATACTTAAAATATATGGCATATATGAGAAATTGCCATAGGAATAGTTTGGTTTCTGTTCTACTCAATTTATCATTCACTTAGATACACTGATTTGTTCTGGTTTGCCTCGTCTTGCCCGTCTCCTGGGTATTATAGAAAGAAAAGGGTTGAAATTTGTACTCTTCTCCAATGCTTCGGGACTTAATATTCTACTGATTTTGAATGTGTTTTTAGCCATAATATTTTACAGAAGTATTTTATTTACTGATAAATTGAGAATTGTCAATAACTAATCGAAATGTATTATTTCTTTTTTTTTGGTTCACCCGCATCTGGTTGATATAATTTCAGAAATCTAAAACACCCTTATCAATGTTTAAATATTAGCTTTTTTTTCCAACAACTTAAAAGTTATATGATAAAACCATGACTCGAATTCATTTAAATATATTTGTAATAAAATGGTTACTGAATTTGGGTAAATAAAAAACTTACTTAAAAACATTCTTAAATAATAAATGGTAAATATATTGTAAAATTTTATGATAAATTAATTAGTAGGTCGTTATTTAATTGTTTATTTTTGCATAAAAATGTCTGCTTTAATACAGGTTATACCTATTAGGCAGACTAGACATAATCCAGAGAAATCTATTACCTAACTAAGTATGTAGTAGATAAAGAAAATGTAATTTTTGTTAATAAACCATGATTATTTTTATTGTAATTAATACTGTTTTTATACCTCCAGGTCTCAGTATAGAAAAACACATGAAAATAATTTATATTAGTATCGCAGTTGTATATGACGATCTGAACCCGGCAATGCCTGCTATTGCTAGATTTGAGTTCTTGCTAAACAGATTAAATTAACACAATCAAAAATTTTGTATCAATTATTGTCTTTAGTACAATTAGATACATATTATCGGTATGTTTTGCGTTTTTCAAAAATAGTTATATTTGTATACCATGCACCACGCGCTCGAAGACAACAGCTTGCCCACCACATACCGCACACCGCATCTGAGGACATAAGTCTCCTTGGCGGTGCACACATACAGGAAAATTTGCTCGTTGTCAAACGAGAAAAGCTGCCCAAAGGAGCTCTCTGAAATCTGGTAGCCTTAGCATCTTTGTGCTGAAAGAAAGTAACCCAAAAGTACATAATATGTACTTCATTGGATTGAAAAGAGAGGGAAGTGAATTCTTCCCTGACTGGGATTAAATTGATTGGACATGATCAATTCGCCGAAATGATAACAAAACTTTTTAAAAGCCTTGAAATTCTTTTTAGAAGCCACCAGATCTGTATATCGGACAGGACCTATAACAGGGCCAGGGATAGTAGCAAGAAGCTCCATTCGGTTATCATAGAGAAGGGGAAAGGGACAAGACCACAGGATGTGTTCAGAAGATTGGTTAGGATATCCGCAGCAGCACCAAGGGTAGTCAACAATATTAAAAATAAATTATTTTAAAGAAGACAACATATAAAACAGTGCTGTTTACGGGTTTGAATGGTTCTAGTTCCCATTATAAACATTTTTTTTAAAAACGAAACCGTATAGGGACACGCCAATGATAAATATCTATAATGTGTCAAAAAGAGCTCTGAGGTGGTTTAGACATAAAGAGCAAATGGACAACGAAAGAACGGCTAAAAATATTAACAATGTAATTGTTCATGGATTCAGAAACAGAGAAAGACCGTGAAAGACATGGCATGACCAAATCCAACAAATACTTGAAGATGAACATGGTAAAAGTCAGAATAATCGGCGCGCGTGCATGAGAAGATCTATGAATGCAGAGGAAGCGAGATCTGAATGCAAAAATAGAAGCGGGAAGCGGGCCCTTACAGGAAGCGGCGTGATAGTTTGTTGTTGTTGTTGTAATTGTACAAAAAACATTTCTCGAGTGCCATAATTCAGAGAGAAAATACGTGAATACGTTCGTATGAAAAAAAAACGGACCGCGATTCCTCTTAACGTTAAACATAATTAAGTATTAACATATTACAACAGAGATGAAGAACATTTTAAGAGAAGGTAATATAGAAGTCCAGGCATCTACAGGGCTTATGACCTGTCAATGGCTAGTTTAAGTGGCCACTTTACACACTGTGTAACATTCACCATTCTGCCTATATTTGAACATCTATATTCCTTCAATTCTTTCATCTGTTGATGTTTGTGAAGTTAAATAGCTGATATGTTAATATAAACAGCTCCCCAGGGAGTTGAATCCAGTCCTTGTCTACAAAAATTTGGACAAACTCAAAACATTGATAATTAAGTATACTTACAAAAAAATACTAAAAAATCTTTATTGAAAACCTTCCGTATAAATGTAAAAAAGATGTAACTTTTCATTGGTAAGAAGGTACTTGTTTATGATTGGAATTCCAAATCTAAAAGTAATTGAATATTCAAATACTAAATTTAAGTAGGTACCCAAGTTCTTGCTTATGTTTGAATTCCAAAACATAAAATAATCCATTATGTTCAAATGAAGAATTCTTTTAGCAAATTCCAAACTCTGCCCAGGGGTGCACTCTAGCCAGGTATGCAATTTTCAAAAATGTATAAAATGTCAGTTAATATTATTTTAGTATGACCAAAAATCCCATAAAAAGAAAGAAATGGGTAGAAATTATAAGGAATTCATATAAAAACTAACGTTGTTTGTAAACATTCAAAAACAGTTTTTTTTTTATACATAAAAAAATAACATCCATCTATTTTTTTTGTTTACGCATTTTCGGCGAATGCAACCCTGGTGATGGATAAAAAAAACTTTTACGCTCCTAACTTTTTTGTACTTAATAAATTGAAGATTTTATGAGCTATACACCTTCTCGCGGCAAAGATGAACATTTATCTGAAAACTGCACGTAAATCGGTCCGGTAGTTATCAAGTCCATCGAGGACAACCATTCGAACATTGCCTTATATATATATATATAGATTTTGAGTCTCTTAAGGTATTTTAAAATTAGCCTCTCCCAATAAAATGTAAATTATTATTCAGTCATCTTTTGAGTAAAAAAATTTGGTAAGTATAAATAATTCAATATACATTATTTTTTGTTCTGATAACAATACGTTGAGGCTGATGTAAAAATAAAGTACCTTGTGATATGCACTTAAGTGCATAAAATGAAAAGATAAAGCCAATATCCTTATTTTAAAAAAAATCAAATATTTTTTACATTTAATATATGAAATATTTTTCAATTCCATAGACGAGGTGTGTTAAAACACCTGTTTTTAATAATAAATTAGTTTATTTATAAGCTTGATGTCAAGTCACCTGGGTCAGTACTTGTGGATGTATGAACTTGCGAACCAATATGCTAAGGACATCGATGTCTTTAACTTTTAAAATTTTAAAAGTATTTGTTCTTCATTCAAAAAACCACATTAACAACAATTATTAATCAACAAATTATTAATTAAGCATAACAAGTATTTAAATATCTAGTTTGATAAATACTTTCTTATATATGGTACAGCATTTTAAATTTCTTTATATTGTTGAATACTGTATTTTAAATACTGTTCTTTCCTTTTTTCTTTATACTGTATTTCTTAAATAGTATGCTAGTTTAATACTTTTGTTTAATATAATTTATATGTAGGTAAAAGCTTCACGGGAGTATTTTTTTTTAATAGTAAAACAATTGACGGTACGTTTTAAACATAATACTAAATAATACAAAAAAATGCCGAACTAAAAATATCAATATTTAGATGCTTATCTTATCGTAAATTCATTAAATATATTGTAGCTATCAACGAAATTGAATCCAAGTGCTTAAAATTATTTTGAGTGAGAAAATAAAATATTATAATATTCTTTTTAATCAAATACAAATTGTAAAATACAAAGCATAATTATTTTTGTAATAACGCACAGTTCTGTTATATAAAATTAATTTCACTTCTTGCATTCCGGAAACAGAATTTGAATTTTAAATTCATCTGAGTGATACCGTTCAAAACATGGTAATATTATCAAATATTGGATGGAAGCTTCTAGAAATACTTACGTTTCATGGCTTAGCAAAAATGCAAAATAGGAAAAATCAGGTCACAGAATTGGCACAATTTTGCGGTCTCCGATTCGCTGAAAAAAATAATTTTAAAAAAAAATAAGAAGTTCCTACAATTTTACTATGCCAAAGCAACCATTTTAAATAATTGGTATATAATATTGTAAATATTGGTATCATTTAGTTAATAAATAATTATTTCAACCATTGGCCTCATGATGTAATGGTCAGCGCGTTTGCCTACCATGCGAGAGGTTTTGTGTTCGATTCCCGGCATGGTTGACATGGATCAATTATTTAAAATTACGTTTTCCCTCCAGAAAATTTTATAGTCCCTGGACTGGCACTTGCGTAAGACTGATCATCTTACCTTCTTGTAACAAACATGATCTAGATACGCTGCAATTGGTGTACCAAAGCAGTGCTCTATGCACCAGTAGGTGTGGAAAGGGTGTGGAAAGGGTGTGGAAAGGGTGTGGAAAGGGTGTGAAGAATTATTGGTGCAATGAAAAACGTACTCGTACATGAATATTTATAAGAATTTTTTTTAGTTTTTATTTCAATTCAAGTCACTACTTGTGGACATAAAATGGACAATATGGACATGTCGGCACTTAAATGAGAATTTTCTATAGAAAAATACTAAATTTAATACATTTTTAAAAATATAATAAAAACAGAGTGGAAAATTAAAAAATTAAATGTTTCTTGACTTAAGTGATTAAATAACTATCTGAGAGGGTTGTGCGGCATCCATTTAAAAGCCTCTCATAATTTCACAGAAATTATTATTGAGAATAATATTCCGGCGCCCTCCAACATACCCGTCAGAACAGTTGTTTCAATACATGAAGGTGCTGGGTGTGAGACAACTGTACCTAAAAGAAGTGTTTACACACTTCTGGTCGAACAATAAGGAGAGGTCTCAGCAAAATGTCCGTACGAGGTTTTCCCAGAGCATGAACTATGTCATACCCAAAACCCGTACGACTTTTGCTCAGAGACATCTCTCATTTACCGCACCGAGAGTGTTTAATATTTTGGAAGATCGTATTAAGCTCTCAGGGGCAAAACCTATACAAGAATGTAGTTAAGGACTGGATTTTCCCTAGTGGGAGGGATTTCAGTAGGAAACTCCTTCATGATGTTCCGCATGTTTGAGATTATTGTTTACCATATTGTTGTGTCATGTATATATATATATGTGTACTTTTTGTATAAAAAATATTTTTTATGTTTCTGATCCTATATTTGTGGTGATATACTCATGTGTCTATGTCAATTAATTGCTAGTCCCATCTCAACGCCAAATTTTTAGTCTCATGGAGTTGGGACTAAGGTCTTAAATAATGTAAAATAAACTCATGTATGTAAATAAATAAATAAAAACAAAAACGTATTTCTTGATAAATGAATGTGTTCCATTAAAAAGGAAATCTTAATCTAGAAAAGCTATCTGTACTCCGAGTCCAACTCAATAATACAGCTAATATAAAAATGAATAGCTTTATTACTGGTTGTTGACACATTATTTGCAAAGGAGAAAAAATATTTATAAATGTATCTTTTAAAAGCGTTCGATGGAAATTGTTGTGTCGCATTTAATGTTGTTTTTCTCTGGTTGAACATTTCTTTCTACTTCTTACACAATTATTGTCAATTATCTTTTAACAAATCTCGTTTCCAATTTCAGCACTTACATGCAACATTTTTTCTCTAGAGCCTAAATTTGTAAATATATCTTCGCATCTTTCAACATAAATCTAGCAACCTTTTTCTTCTCGTCTTTGGTCTTCTCCCGATTGAAAGTTATGTATACGACAGTTTTCAAACTCGTAAAGAACGTGACATGCGGTTACGTCATGAAAAACGAATATGGCGACTTAAGTTTTCATGACAACGATAATTTTAATTTATTAAAATTAAGGATGTGCATTTTGAGAACAAAACTAAAGTTTAATATCCACAAGTAATTGTGTTATTAAACTTTGTATCTTGAAGAACCTGCTTGGTTGCAAATAAAGTCAGCTTCCATAGACATTTAAAAAAAAACCTTTTATTTCTGATGACCAAAAAAAGTTATATGATATATGTTTTTAAATATAAATTCTTTGCTAAGACTAGAAATAAAATTTTTAAAATTACATACCTTAAAAAAGAAACAAATGACACTACTCAAAAGCAACAAGTTGTGTGTAGTATTATTATTCTTATAAATGTGCGGTACGTATTCGTGGAGGATATCATTTATGAAAAAATATTATGATTTTTTTATGTTGGTAGGTTGTAAATTATGTCACATTCAGTGGAAGAGCTTTTGCCAGATATTTTTTTCAATTCTGATATAAGTGACCACGGTGTAAAAATATAAATATATAAGAGTTTATTTAAAACACTTGAAATTTTGATTTAAACACCATAATAAAGCAAAAATGTTATGAATGTCTGATATTATATCAGATATGTGATTAATATAAAAAATAGACAATATAAGTGTAAATTCAGGGCAAGGAAGCATTCAAATATACATTTTATAAAAAATTAAAAAGTACCAAATACATTATATAGTAAATAGTAAGAAATAATAAAGTAAAACCAACACAGTAAGAACACATCACAATAAGAAAAATTTAAGAAACATAATCTGTAGTAAATGAAGTGAAAATAAAACCAAATGAAAAAAATGCAATATTAAAAAACAGTGAGAGAATGTCACAATGTGAAAAAGAGTATAAAACATATAAACAGTAAGTGTAGCGAAAGTATAACATAGTAAAAAAAGGTATTTATTTATTTTTAATCCGATACTTTTGTATAGCTCTCAAATAGGATATCTTTTTTAAAAATAACGTCTGCCTTCTCTCGTGGCACACTCGAGTTTTCCCATATTTTAAACCATTTAACCTTGTTCACCATTCTTCTGAGTGTCGTCTCGAAATCATTGAAACCGGTGACTTCTTGTAGAACGGGCAATAACCTTTCGATCGTTGATAATATTTTTTTTTTCAGATGAAAATCATAAATACTCCTTCATGTAACGCATTTGTCGAAAAATTACGAAAATAACTTTTTTTTAATATTCGTATTCATTAATGTATTTTTTATTTATATTATAAAAAATGTTTTCACTTTGTTAATTACACAAATATTAACACATAATAATTACCTCTATCAACGCTTCGTGTTTATTATGAATGAATTACAAACATTTAACACGACTTCCTTGGTTTGTCCGCACAAAGCTAATCCTTGTCCCAGATTTATAGTTTTAGATATGGTTACTTCGGTTTCTTGAAACAAACAGACAACTGACAAGTACATATTAAATTTTGAACCATTTGGAAGTGATATTAGCCAATCAGAAGACGGGATTGTTAAAACACATTTACATATCTGTATATTGCACAAACGATTTTCTTAAGTGTTGGTTTTGGAAAGGTTAAGTACCGACGTTTTAAATCATTTAACATAAAAATATTTTGTATAAGACGCATATGTAATATACAAACCTATGTTAAAATATTTGTTTTCATGGAAAATGACGTCACAAATGCCAATGGTTAGTTTTTTTTTGATAAAATATTTTAATTCTCTCTATGCTTTCACTTCAGACTGCGGCTCAATCTCCTCCATTTCACCATAATGTTCTAATTCAGTCCCACATATTGCAAATTCCTTTGTCTTATCTCTCGATTTTCTTATTTGTTTATTTTTAGAATGCTTAGACCACTTTATCATTTTGAAAATACTTTTAGGAAATGGTCTGAAAATTTGAATATTTTAATAAATAATAAGAACTTGAAAGTATTTATCTTTTTAAAAAAAAAAAACGCATAGCTATATTTTACTATGTTATAATAAAAACATGACATGATATATTTTCGAGTAGTCAATAATAAAGAAAAATTATAATTTGAAGCTTTAACCCCTTAGAACCTGTGCATGTTAAACGAATACTTACTTTGCGATTTTATTTTTCGCATAATAAATCAAATAAAAATGTCAGGTTTTTGTTTTCTAATTGCTGAAAATCTGTTTAGTGACAATTTTTTTGTCCGCTAGGTTGCAACTTGTAATCCTGCTTATAAAAGAATTTACATAATAACATTTCGACTATCATTAGAGCATCTTCATTTATGATTTTCACTATTAAAAGTCAAATGCCATATAGCCTGTGACCAATTTTTTTTTTTTTTTTTTATTTTACTAACATAAACGGCAAATCTGCCTTTTACAAACATTTATAATATCAACATATTTGGCTTAATATTTTTTTCCTTTTTTTTCCAAGATTTATAAAAATAAAAAAAAATCAAACCAAAAATTACACAAGATTTATAATTTAAAAAATAACCTAAAAATTATACAGCATATTCAGTAGAAAGTTTAAATAATAAAACATTCTACAGTAAAACAACAAGAAAATCATAAGTACTGTTTCACACAGCTAGGCAAAGTGAACAAAAAACTGTACATGAAATGCATGAATAAATAAATATAATTACCATTCACCATCTTTGAAAAAGTTCAAAAGGTTTGTTCTATGGGAACAATACCCTTCACTAAATATATCAGATCCGTGGGAATAACTATTGCCGAGTTCATGGAGTCTATTTAATACTGCATTACAAGTATACACTGTCCGTGAATTGTTGCTACAAAACGGTGGCACCTGTCTAGTCATTCTTCCAGGCACCCTGAAGTTGATGAGAGATAACAGTTTAAGGCAATCCCATATTGAATTTACAATTTTGAATAAATTAAAAGGGTTTATAATTTTCCTTCTATCGTTAAATTTTAACAAATTTAATGTTTTTAGTAAAAAATCGTAATTTAAAAATTCATGACTGATTCTAAGTTTAAAATTTATATACCGTAAGATTTTTTTTTGGACTCTTTCAAGAGAATTTTGGTGACAGTTGTAGTAAGGAGTCCATATTGTAGAGTTATACTCTAACTGGCTTCTCACTAATGAAGTATACATCAACTTCAAAGTGCCTATGTTTTTAAATTCCTTAGTCACACGTAAAATAAAGCCTAACATTTTTAGAGATTTACTAGTAATATTATTTATGTGCCGAATAAAGGATAATTTTTGATCAAAAACGATACCCAGGTCACGCACCTCAGAAGTTGAGCCTAATTGCATATTACCCATCAAATAATCAAATAAAATTTGGGTTTTTATTCTAATAAATCTCATTATGTGCCATTTTTTATATTTAATTGAAGTTTATTGGTGGAGCACCACTGGAACATTTTATCTAAATTACGTTGCAGAGTCACCCAATCATTTACGGAATTAATAACTTTAAAAATCTTCATGTCATCGGTAAACAGCAATATTTCCACATCATCAAATACATCCATTATATCATTAACAAAGATGATGAATAGTATTGGTCCAAGATTTGAACCCTGAGGAACACCACTAGTAGCACAGAAAGATTAGGATAAAGTGTTACAAATGTTTACCGATAGTGTTCTATCAGTCAAGTAGCTTTGAAACCATTTAATCATGGGACCACTTATTCCTAGATTTGATAGTTTGGCGAACAAAATGTTTAAACACACCTTGTCAAAAGCCTTGCTGAAGTCTGTGTAAAAAGAATCTACCTGTTTTCTCAATGTAAATGAATTTGCTGTGACATTTTCGTATAAAATTAAATTAGTAAGTGTAGATCTAGCAGACATGAATCCATGCTGAGAGGTTGTTATAATATGTTTTAAGTTTGTTGATGCAATTAGTTTATTTAAAACCATTTTTTCGAAGAGTTTAGGGATGGCAGATAATATGCATGTTGGACAATAATTTGTTATGTCACTCCTATCGCCACTCTTAAAAATTGGGGTTAGGAAACTGGATTTACATGCATTAGGAAATTATCCCTCTGACAGTGATTTATGAAAAATTATATGCAAAGGATACAAGAGACAATCAACACATTTTTTCAAAAATATAGATGGGATTTTGTCAGGACCATAACTGCATTTAGATTCAAGTTGCAATATGCTGTTTTTACTGTCATTAAATTCAGTATTAAGAATAGATAAATGTAATTTAGTACTACTTTTTAATTCAGGTAAGCAAGTGTACTCGGTATTATTGTCATAGACACTTTTAAAAAAATCACCAAAAAGATTGACTTTATCGTTTAAGTCACTTCCTGATTTTGAGGCATAGTGCATAGCATTTGGTTAGATGGTATGATCATTTTTAAGGGTTTTGGAATAATTAAATATTTTTTTAACATTATTGTTTACGGAATTTTCAACGCTCCGTATATAATTTTCATGGCAAACACGAGAGAGCTTATTACATTCACTTCTGAACCACTGAAAATTTATGTAATCAGTCAAAATTCTTGATTCTTGGTCAATTTTGTGTGCTGTTTTTTTCTTAAAAATTAAATCTTTCAATTCCCCACTAAACCATATAGGAAAATTATAAGTTTTACTTTTAGATATTGGATCATTTGATTCAATGATATCATTAATTATATTATAAAATGTGTCAACAATGTTGTCTAAATTACTTTCCTGCATGTTTCAATTTATGTATTTTATCATTATAAAAGTAATTTTTTATTTAATGTATATTGTTTTAATTGTCTGGAAAAGAAATCCCAGATCCCAGAACTGCCTTATGTACGAATAAAGTAATGTAAAAAAATGCCAGAATTTTTTTTCAAAAAGTGTTAACATATTTATAATAAAATGTGAAGGGGATATTTATAAAAAAACTAGAATATATTTTTTTAATAGTTAATGAACATAACCTAATGTTAAAGTATACATATAAAAATAACATTTTAAATATTATTATAAATATAATTTTAAAAAACACTATGGATTTTAGTACGTATTTAAAACTTGTGTTTATTTCCAATACTAATCAACAAACGCAATTCAAAACCGGTCACATGTTCAAAATATACAACTTTGAGCATGAAATGCTCTCCCAGAATAGGTGTGAAACTGTGAGAGTGAAATGATGTTTCGGAAAAAACTTAAAGCCCACTTGTTCTCTCAATCGTTTGAATAGATCCTTAACATGTGAAAACATAGTAGATTGTTTTTCTTAAATTACAAATCAAAAAAGTTAAAATAACATTTATTTATTTTTATAATCACTTTGTAAAGCGCCCTTGAGGTATTATATTACTTAAATGGCGCTGTACAATTTACCTATAATAATAATTAAAATATATTTTAAAAAATTGTCAAATAATTATATTTTATCAAATATTTTTTAAACTGCTAGATTTAATCCAGGTTTCAGGGAATTAAACAAAAAAATTACTCTGAATTAAATATGAAAAAAGAAATAATTTTCCTGTGTGCATTTTTCTCATGTACCTACATACATCAAGTATAAATAATAATAAGTTTCAATATCGTTATCATTTCAATATACTCATGTATTAACTTTTAAATACATAAGTGTACTGGAATGGTTTATGCTATTCCTACATATAAGTTATAAGTTTGATTAAACAAAGTTAATTAACTAAAACTTTTGATGGGAAAATTGTTTTCTTACGGATTCGTAATTAAAAAAATTATTACATGAAGTTAGAGGGAAAAGTTATCAAGGGCCAAGCGGCGCCAAATTGCTTTATTTTTAATAAAGCAAAGTCAAAGTATCGTTGGCTGTGTATTGTTTTAATTGACTGAATACAAATTACCATTGTGTCACTCAAAATAAATTTTATACGGAATATCCCCAGAATTTAAGACAGCTTTCTATCCCAGCGGCGGGGAAACACTTCCATTAGGCTCTTCCTTCATATAATTCCATTATGTTAGAACTCCCCCAAATGGTGATTGTGTGATAAAGCTCGAACATGCTTGCGGAACCGCGTAATAGTCGGAAGAGCAGCCCTTATTATTTTCTCCTTCTAAATATCGTCGTTTCAATTGCAAAATAATATATCTGATAAATAATGATTTTTACATTTTTACTGAATTTTTCGATACAAAATTATTTAAGCAAAAAATGCATGATTTCTTGAGGAGAGGCAGTAAGCTATCGAGCATGCCTGATTAAATCCCGTTTTTAGCCGGTATATGTATCGACAATACCTCAAGCAACGCGACGTCCATCCGGCCCAATGTTTATCTCTAACTTACATTTTGAAGATCTAGTTTGCGTCGGCTCCGTGGTGTGATGGTCAGCGCGTTTGCCTACCATGCAAGAGGTCTTGGGTTCGATTCCCGACATACTTGATGTGAAATATTTAGTAAAAAGGATGTTTTTGCACTAGAATATTACTAAGTCTGATCATCTTACCTTCATGTAACAAAAATAATCAAGATACGCAGCAATTGGTATACCAATGCAGCGCCCTATGCACAATTAGGTGCCGAAAGGGAATGATGATAATTTTTTGTATTTTTTAATATTTTCTTTTATTTAGGAAACATACAGTACAGTTACAAAGTTTTATATTTTACACAGTTAGTCTTAACTCTGATAGAACAGTGAAGTCTCCATATTATAAAGTAATTATATGTAAGGTTATTAATTAAAGTACAAAAAAGAGAAGGAAAAAAAAAACATAAATGGAAGTTGTTTAAAAATTAAAATTTGAGAAAATAAAGTTATTTTAAAGTTTGAAGTTTGTAGTTAGTATTAACTAATGAATATAATATTAAAAATGAAGAAAATTTGTAAAAGAAATTAAAAGTTAAGAATTAAAATAAAGAATGAAAAACATGCTCAGATGTTAAAATAAAATAAAATAGTAAAAACATTTCAAAAAAAGAGAAAACATAAATATACCCATGCATATTTTATGGGATTCAAAGAAACGATAAGAAGAATCTTTAAGTGAAATAAAAGACAATAAATTTAAGTCAATTTAAAAAACACCTTCAAAATAAATGACACATTATAGTAAGAGCAGCAATATATTGATTTTATATACATATATACTATAAATAATTAATTGTAGTATAAAAACATGTCAATGCAGCAGAAAAAAAAAAGAAATTATGGTGACGATTAATTTGCGTTTGACAGTAAATAATTATTTACTCGGTTCACCCCAAAAAAAATGAATATCGTGCCCACAAACTAAATAAAAATGATTATTTAAAAGTAAATGACAAAAGAAATACACACATTAACATATTTGTTTATTGGATTTGTAGTCGTCTTCATATTATTGTTTTTAGTATTGAGGAAAAGTTTTGAAGTTGCCATACACATAAGACTTTTAATTGTGCCTACAGCTAAGAGATTTGTTTACGTTTTCACTCATATTTAAGTACAATTATCTGTGTTCACGTACTACATATAGAAATAATTGTATATATATAGATACAATGTATCCCGGGTTCAAGTGACCGTACGTTGTAATATGAAAATACATAAAAAAAATTCCACAAAAAACTTTAAAAGGGGGGGGAGGGGATCTTTATTTTATAAGTAATTAACCAAAACGGCAACATTGACTTGCTGCACCGGCCAGAGTAGTTTCAAACACAACACAAGACCATTTTTGGGGTCGTGTTTCGTGGTATCGTGGAAAAAATTTTAGAAACGTGTAAGAGCTATAACTTAAATATATATTTTTAATATTAATTTATATTTTTTTACCTATAAGAGATACATTCCCTTTTAAAGTTTTTTGACAATTTCCATATGAAACTAGTCGGTCAATTGAGCCCGGGGTACATTATATTTATTTATTTTGTTCATTTACGCCCAAAAGGCATTTACAAAAAATAAAAACTAAATACATGCTAACATACTAAATAATATACACAGAATATACAGAAAAAATATGTGAAATAAGTTAAAAAGGATATAATAAAAAGTTTTATCAAGTAAAAAAAAAACAATAATAACAAAGGTATGCAAAAAAAAAAAACAAGCAACATTATATAGCAAATTTTACTTCTTATTATGAGAGTACATTTATATAAATATTTAATTATATGGCAGTATCTACACACTTTGTTTGCTTATTTTGCGCCCTTTAGGTCAGTTGCACAAAAATAAATTTAAAATATAATTGATACGTTTCCGTCATTATAAACATTTGAGTAAAATTTTGATAAGCCCGTTTTGATAGCATTTTTTTTTATTGCAATTACCCTTTATGGCCAATTACACCACAAACCTGAAAACAATGCTGAGAGGATGCCTTCTGAGAGCCTTAACCACGCTTACCTACTTTACAAGTATATCAGGTTCTCGATGTTCTGAACTTCCTTTGCTGACAGTTCGTCTGTTGTTAATGACAGAACTGCAGGGCGCAAACCTGACTTGAGAGGACGTACAGAAGCTGGCAGCCAATAAAAATGCATGAAGTCTCTTTGTGGACACCATATACTCTGACTAGGGAGCGGACATTGAATGATGACGCCAAAAATAATTAGTCAACAATATTTCGAGTAGATTTCACCCAGCTCTTAATTTCACAAAAATTGAAAAAATATGGAGCATAAACATGTACAGAATGGTGGATGATAAACACTGTGTAAAATAACAACTTAAACCAGCTGATAACAGGTCTTTAGCCATGAAAATGCCCAGACTTTCATGTTTCCTTCTCTAAAATGTTAATCATCTCCGTGCAACCTATTTTGTCCAATTTGGCGAAAACGCAATAATTATTTGACCTTAAAGTTTTTAGTGCACCTAGCATTGAGAGATTATTGCATAGAAACAAACAAATCAATCATTCCCTTTTCGAACCTTATTGTCCATAAGGCACTGCATTGGACAATCGCAGTGTATCTTGATCATTTTTGCTACATTAAGGTAAGATGATCAGTCTTACGCTTCTAGTACCTTCCCCGGGACTAATATTCTGGTGTGAAAACGTCATTTTAAATAAATATTTTATATCAACAAGGTCGGGAATTGAACTCGAGACCTCTCGCATGGTAAGCAAACGCGCTGACCATTATACCACGAGGCCGACAAATAAAAAGTTTACTAAAATAATTGTGTTTTTGTCAAAACGGCTTAAATTACATTTTCTTATGCAACCGCGAGCCCATTTTGACAGAATCGAAATAGAGGGAGCAATTTTATTAATTTTAAAATGAGGGGTGTGAGAAACGAACTTAGAAATCTTCACCAAAAACAGAAAATTAGTTATTGATGCCAAAATAAACTATGCATAAAAACTAACCTACCTAAAATAATAACGTAATTCAAAACCGTCTCTAAATCTTGCAAAAACATATTTCAATTATATTACTTGACACCGCCAACTTAGTATTCTCCATTAAGTTGGTGAAGCATAATTAATTAGAAATCTCACTATTCTGTTTCCAGCGTTTTTCGCAAATATTTCAGTAACTCCTTCAACGGATATTTCGAAGTTTGCTTCTGATACCCTCAAATATCTTCATTATACATGTGCAAAGATTTCTATAAAGCAATTTAATTACCTGTAAAAGATTTTTAAAAGTGTTTGCGTTTTTTTTTCAAACGCTTAATAAATAATAAATCAATCAATTTTTGCCCTCCCGAAAAACAAAGGTTGTGTAGATGTAACATTTGGCAACTGAAATGACATCATGATCATCATCGGTAAGTTACAGAAATGTCAGTTTTCACTTACTGTAAATTACAGAGTTTAATCAAATATATACAAAACATTACCAAGAGGAGCATGAGCATCTTGGGATTTTTGCTGCAAATGATACGGGATTCCGAATATATAAAAACCATAAAAACATTATAAATTGCTCTAGTGCGAAGTCAACTCAAAAGTAACTGAGTTATATGGTCACCGTATTACAGGCTTCATGTTGAGCACGTCAAAAGAGTTAAGCATGAGTTTTTGCATTTTATCAATCTTAAACAAAATATTCCGATTGAGTATATAAATAACACCAATGATTATTTGAATATCCAAACATTAGAAAACTGACGAAAATAAAATAACTTGCTTTTTTTATTTGAAATAATTTTATAAATGTTTGATTGTTGTAAACTCATAAATTTTATCAATGTGCGAGTGCCTGTAGTTCAATCATAAATAACTATCGACGTGCTTAAAAACATTCTAAGCATTTGAGCGATCACAATGAACGAGTTGAGGATATGTGGATGTTCAAACATGGGCAGAATGGTGAATGTTACACAGTGTGTAAAGTGGCCACTTAAACCAGCCGATAACAGGTCATAAGCCCTGTAAATGCCTAGACTTCCATATTACCTTCTTAAAAACTTTTTCGTTCTCTGTTGAAATATATTTAAATACGAACAACTCCCTAGGGAGGAAATCCAGCCAGTCTGCAAGCATTTGGACATAATCAAACATTATTGAATTACTACCTGGTAAAAAAAAAGTATAAAAATTGGAAAATTGTTTCCAGGCGTTGCCTAGTAGGTGATTTGGTTCAGCCGGATGAATCTCACCCACGTGATAAAGGTTTCAGCTCTTTTACTTCACAAAAGTCAACAGATGGAAGAGTTGAGGATATATGGATGTTCAAACATGGGCAGAATGGTGAATGTTACACAGTGTGTAAAGTGGCCACTTAAACCAGCCGATAACAGGTCATAAGCCCTGTAAATGCCTAGATTTCCATATTCCCTTCTCAAAAACTTTTTCGTTCTCTGTTGAAATAAATTTAAATAAAAAACATGCTTAAGTTATAGCAGTCATAAGTCAACGCGTGTGTAATTTCTAAGTCAACGCTCAAGTCGGTTTGTTTTTTGTTTTTCTCGTGAATAAATACAGTTCGCTAGCAAAAAATCGGCGTTTACTATACAAAATAATACAATATATTGCATTTGCAAAACAGTAAAGAGTATCTAATATAAAAAGTGAAATTTAAATTACAATTGATATGGCGACTGCGTTTCTTGACATTTGGATTGCTAACCGCCGGCTAAATGCAATAAATAGCATGATAATAAATCAAAATAGCCGTTTTTGAATATTTTCCATATTTATCTCGGTGAAATTCAAATTGTGATTGCTCAGCAAGATTATACGTCGCAAAACGTAAATATTTTGACATTTAATATTAGTTGTTCACAGATGTTGCATTGTGATCGCGAATACGATAAAAACCCATGGTGAGAAATTGTTAACATGTCGATAGTTATTTGTGATTGAGCTACTGGTCAAGTTATACGATGTAATACTCTGTTCTACTGCGGTCCATCATCGACCAATTACAGCTCGAATTCACCAGTAGCACAGATGCATGTACTTGCTATCCAATATGCTAACAACATTGATGGCTTTTGCGTGAGTCTTGTAAATTTTAACAAACAATGAATCTGTTCCATATTAAATAGAATTTCACATTCTGTTTATATTGTATTATAATAGTATGTACTTAGTTGCTTTTAATTGTATTTCTTTGATACGTTTGTATTTTATTTGTTTATCGATTTTTTTATTTTTAATATCTCATGAAAATTTTTCTCTCTTTTGCAGCTTCTTTTTTTATGCCAACTATCCCTTAAAACAGTGTTCTATCCTTTATTTCTTTGTATTGAATTTTTAGAATTTTATTTTGTTTATATACTCATGTTTTGTATAACTTCTTTTTATGTAAAAGCTTTATGGGCGTGAAAAAATAGTAAAATTAAATCAAATAAAGTGCGTGATTAAGTTTTGCCCAAAATAACTCACGCCCAAAACAGAAAATTACTGCGATTTAAGAAAAGGGATCAAAAAAAACTTATGCAGAAAGCAGCGAGCCATAGAAAAGTATCACTGAAATAATAGCGTTTTTATAAAAATAGTGAATGATAAAATCTACACAACAGTTGAAATGTTTTTTGCTTTGACAAATGATATGCATACATTCATTTTCTTACTGTACAAAATATAATTTCATTGTGTATTTTACTAGTGTTAATGATTTTAAAAGTCTGGCTTATCACATAACCCAAGATATGCATTTTGCAAAAAGCAGACAGTCCTCATAAAACTCCAATATGTGCTTTAAATTATAAAAATAAAAGACAGGTGATACTTTAATCCACAAATTTGGAAAATTCAGTGACCGGTTTCATCACTTTCACGACATCTTCGAGACTTTTCCGAATTTGTGGATTAAAGTGTCACTCGTCTTTTATTTATAAAATAAATGACAATGAACTTCCATCAAGAATTTTACTTACAAACTCAAATGTTTTTTCTAATGTGTGTTGTGTCATTATGTACTTCAGAGGCAGACGGATGCAAATCCATAATTTGATGAAATAATATTTTGATTTTCGTATCCAGTTTATGAGTATGTCCATTGATTTGAAGAAATGTCTTCTAATGTCTAAGTCTTATAATGAAAGAACCAATGTTCTAAGATACTTAACATACAAATTAATGTTCTGAATTACAATAAATCACACAAGTAGATTCTTTAGGGCCTAAAGATTAGGCTATTGTTGAATATCTGACGGTTGGATTTGCATCCGTCTGCCACTGAGGTTAGGCTACTAAATAGGCAGGAATCATTTAATTCATTTGTCATCATAATTTCTAAAGCAATTTGATTTGATTTATTTTTGACAATTTGTTAAAGAGGCTTTGGCGATTTTTCAAAGTCTAGCAGACCACACAACCTTAAACATGAATTTTGCAGAAAACCGCCAGACCTATTTATTTAAACAATTTTTTTTATTACAGGTATTTTTATGCAAGACCTGTCGTCTGATTTAAGATACCACTTTTTACTGTGTAAAATCTTTTAAAGCTTCCATTAACACCTGTTTTCCTCTACGGATACGAATCGTGGCACTTAGCTAGAGCCCAAAACATCAAGATACTGAGTTTTGTGAATATATGTCTCAGAAGAATCTTGAGTGTGGGAATTTGACTTTATATGGTAGGAAGTAATAAGAGAACGGACGCATCAAACTTTGATGACAACTTTCATCAAGCGGAGGCGATACAGTTGGCTATGCCATTTACTTTACAAGGCATCAGGTTCTCGAAGTCCTGGATGTCCGCTGTTGACTGTTCGTCCGCAGTTTATATCAGAACTTTAGGACGCAAACCTGACTTGGAAGAATAAACAGAAACTGGCAGCCAACAGAGGTGCGTGTGCTCTTTGTGGGCATAATATGCTTCAACTGTAATAAAGCGGACATGAAATGATGATGAATTTATTTAATCCGTCTGTTGACTTTTGTAAAGAAAATTAAAAACTATGTTGATTTAGATGATATTGATACTCCCTTAGGTGAAATATCAAATATATGTTTACAAAATTTTTGTTTTACTTAAATATTGTCAATTTGATATTATTCAAATAAACAACCATTTTTCTGAAATTAGGTTTGACAGATCGCAAAGTTGTCTAAAATTTAACATTATAAACTCAAAACAATTGATTTACCTTAACTCATAATAATTCTTTTTATGACATTTATTATTTACAAGAAAATTTCAATTGTATAATCTGTAAATTAACGAATACTAAATTGTGTGATACATTTAAATATCACACAAGTGGCGTATGGTTAACGTCCACTAAGATTCAGAGCAGAATCATCTATTTATGTTAGAGAATATTTATCTCTAGATAAATTGTTCAATTTTTCTACGTCTTTCTCCGGATGCTCTGACGGGTATTTGGCGAAGCTACACATCCTCTAGATTGATGGCTAGTACGTAGAAACATGGTGGCCCCAAAATGGCGGAGGTTTTCATTTCTGTAATTAATACTTGTATATATGTACATATATATTCATATGAACAGGGATATCTTTCTTTGAGCACACTCTCTCTTTTATATTCCCCCACGAAGATACAGTATAACCATTGACCATCGGTATTTCATTTGGAAGATGATAAATATTACAATTCAATTTTAATTCTTTTCATTATTAATTTATGAACGTCAGTCAGAAATTATACATTTTATAAATATTATAAATTGTTTTTTTAACGTGAGACCAGTCTTTTATTTAACACGAAATTGCATTATACAACAAAAAAAACCGAATAATTTTAGAGCAATTTTAACCTTTTCGTTGTTTTCGTTTTCCTTCTTAAAAAATATAAATTAACATTATATTTAAAAATATGAATATATGTAAACTTTTTCTATTTTGGAACTATGATTATTAAAGTTTCGACACAAGCCTATGTCTGCATAAATTAAAATATTTAATGACAGTAAAATGACACCTCCGTTATTTGACACTATTCTGTCAGAAGGACTGTATTGCATTTAAGAATTCACATTTCGATCATTGAAACATATTTGTACCGTCAAGGAATTGGGTATAGGTTATTTCTCCGATACATATACAAAAAATATATACAAAAAAAACAAACCCGCACTTAAATGAAACCACGGAATCATTTTAAGAAGAAATATCCAACTTTCTATTTTAATTATAATATTGAGGTGTATGTAATTTTTTACAACCAAACGAGTGATAACTTTACGCAAAAGTTTTTAGAACTTATAACTTCAAAGTGGCTCAAATTGAAAAACACTAAAAATGATAATGCACGTAGCGCAGTTGATTAGACAATCATGGGCGCGATTATGAACGGCTATCTTCATCGGTATATACTGAAACGGTTCAAACTAATATCGATATTTATGTACGGAAGTGCGTATATTTGTACAAAAATTTAAATTATCTTCGTCGATAACCGGTAGGTAAATATATTTATAATAAAAAAATGTAAACATATTATATTTTTCGTTCAGAAAACATAATTTTACTTTTAGAAAACATAATTCTATTTTTCATAACTTTTTCGTATTATTTCTTTTCTACCTACCGACAAGCCTCTAAAATAAAAGCGTATAGGTTTATTATTTTAAATAAAATTTATTTTTTGTGCGTCTTTTAACCACAAAGACGAAGATAGTGTGTAAATTCTTAGATTGTAAAAAAACCACTTTTTTTTAACCTAGCCATTTCATTGATATGATATAAATATTTCGTGTTTATGAAATTCGATGAAAACTTCGAAAGGACTTTTCCTTTTCACACGTAAAGTTCTGACCTAAATACGCTTATCTCACCCTTGCATTCTTTTCAAACCCTTATTTTATTGTATTTATCCATATTTCTTGTATCCCTATATTGTGTACATGGACTTGACATCCTTTTCAGGCACCCCGCTTATATATTTCTAGATCATTCCACCGCTAAACGACCACATGTGATATTTATGTGTTTATGGTAATTTTTTAGTAAAGCGACCACCATTTGTTATCTCGCTAGGATGTCAATAATTTACTTATAACTTCAATCACCTACGATCTCATTGCAACAGTTTTTATTTTTGTTTTGTAGGGAAATGTATCAAAATTAATAAGTTTTAAGATAACTTTGTTACAGTTTCGGTAGTTGACCAATAAATTAAGAAAATTTAGATGGCATATTTAAGAACTATAAAACTTTTCAAAATAAATTTTAATTCTTTTGGTAGATAATTTTTTCATAATTATTTTTTCTTCTCTTCTAAATCTAACAGTTTTTGTGAAAAATAAGAAAACGATCAGCGACACATTTGACGAAAAAGGAGGTTACGCGGCTTAATTAATGGAGAAATTGTGCCAATTATCAAAACAAAGGTGTTTTTGCATGTACTAGTTTCCTTGACCTCATATAAAAAAAGGTTTAATACGCCATAAAGTATGTTTAACTTCAGTGCTCTATGCACGATAAAGTACGAAAAAAATAATAATATTAAAAATAGATTCTGTAACATACGGGAAAGATTTTTGAACCGAAGACTTCAATTTATTTTTTATCAAGTAATTAAAATAAACTTGCTTCAAGTTGGTCAAACAAGATAAAAAGTGATAATTCTACTTTAATAGATAAACGAATACTGACTTAAAATATTTTTGATAATATTCACGAACAAAACATTATTTATCTTAATTGAAAGTATCATATTTCACGTTAAAATTACATATCAAACATATTTTCTTACAACGTAAACAAAGCTCGGAGGAATATAAATATTTTTTGCATCAATATTCACTCACCACCAAACCACTCAAGGGAACGAAAAACCTTCAAAATGCTTTCGTCTAAGAGCTTTCATGAAAGTTTTCATCATAAGATTATTCTTTAAATGTAATTAAATACAACGTTCTTTTTATAAAAAAAACACACAAAAACCCTTACCAAATTTCGACATTTTATTAAGCAATAATTATTACCAATAAAATACAAATAAGCTTTATATTAAAAAAACTTCTTTTGCTTTTTTTTTTTTTCTTTTTGATCCCTCCACTGCCAGAAAAAAGCGTCATCCAAACGTTTTCACTCCTTTCTACCACCCCCTTTTATCATCCGTGTTCTACCGGCTATGTCGTCAGCCCATCTTTTTTTGTGGCCTTCCAACACCTCATTTGTTGGCCCATGGTCTTTTATTTATTGTTTTGGGTGTCCACCTGCCATTATTATGTCCCGCCAAGTATCCTGGCATGTAATTTTGCTTTAAGATCCACGACTCCGATTCGTCGCATAATTTATTTATTTCTTATTTTTTCTCTTAGACTACCACCAAGCATCTATTATTCCATGGTTTGTTGCATACATTTTAGTTTCTGGCTACTTTTCTGTATTACAGACATGGTTTCTGGTCCACAGATACTGGTAGTAAAAACGATTCACTGTATTTCTTTATTTTTAAGCATACTGGTTCTTATTTATTTTTTAAAACGTCCCAATTTCCATGTTCAATTATTTAACAACGTATTTATTTTGTACAAAACTACTAAAGATTTTTTTTTGAATACCCTGAAAAATCCTAAAGTTAACTCGCAAGTTCTAAACTGATTATATATTAAATCAACCATTTACGTGTCATAAGCGTATTAATGCACTCTTCGTTTCTGTGCTCGGAGCCGGCTATACAAAATTGGCGCGTACAGACGCGCGCCTTTGTACGCGCTTCATGCTTAAAGTGTTCTGAGCACGGTAGGAGGCGAGCTCTTTAACATCCTCAGATTTAACTAGTAGTCCTCCAAGGATGAGGCTCCTTTTATGATGTAATTATCACATTCACATGTAATGTGTTTAGGCGTTTTCTCAGCTGCACTGCAGAACCTTTATCTAGAAGCTTCGGAAAGGTTCGTTCTAGCAAAGTGCTGGTTCAATCTGCAGAGCCCTGTAAGGGCTCTAGTGGTGACCCTCATTTGATTTCAGCTGACCTTTAATTAGGTCAAAAACAAAACTTTGCGAGTACCCTTGTATCAGTTTCTTCGCATGGTGCTGACCGTGTACTTTTTGCCAGAGCATTACACTCTGATTCCTGGCCCATGACCTAAGCTCATTACGAGGGGCATATTTAGGCGACCCACAGTAGGGTTCAGGGTCAATTGGGGCTGTCTCAGCTCCCAGCCTTGCCAGTTTATCAGCTGCCTCGTTACCGTCGATGATTGAGTGTCCAGGTATCCAAATTAATGTCACACTTTACACTCACCGACAAAACTATGCATCTGTAGATACTCCAATGTTAATTTAATCGAATCACTTTATTTCGTATGTTATTTTAAAATAGGTACTCAATTTTAAAACAGAAAAACTCAAATATTGAGTGTTTTATGTCAAGTTGAATACCCAATTAATAAGTTTTATCTTCATTTTGTATGGGTCAATTTAATAGAAATGAAAATGTTGAATGTGAGTACTCTTCATAAATTGAATGCTTGACAAATAGGGATATCTTGAAATGTGTCCAAATGTAGCATTTTTTCATCACCCTAAAAGCTTTTTCTAGCTAGACTAACACCATTTACAACACACTTCTTAATAATTACGTTGGCTTTAACGCTCCATCATATTTTAGAAAATAATGAATAATAATAAAAAGGTTTGTTAAAATTAGCGCATCTCTCAAAATGAGCTTTTAAAAATTTAAGGACATTTTCAAATCTAAATCTTTAAATTTAATCTACTTCCAAGAGTACTATAATTTTCAATGTACTCAGTTTTATTTACTCATACAAAGACTTCCATGAAAATAGAGACTTATTGTTTTATTTATTTAAAACATTAAATACCAAAAAAAAACATGCACTTTTGGCAGGCTGATTGGTAATAGACTGGTAAAAAGAAAAATTTACATTTTTTTTTACTGTATATAAATTTATTTATTTACGTAACTATACATTTGAAAAAAATAATATGTAAAGCATGTTTTGCCAAAGTTTTTGAATCGTTAATCTATAAAGTTGTTCTGGAATATGTTAAGCCATTAATTTGTCCCAAACAACACGGTTTTCTTCCTAAAAGATCTATTAATTCTAACCTTCTGGAATATTGTGACTATATTTGTTCATCATTTAATAAAAAATGTCAGGTGGATGCTGTGTATACAGATTTCCAGAAGGCCTTTGATAAAGTTAACCACCATATATTGATACAAAAGTTGGAAGCAATCGGTATACATGGCGATCTTCTAAATTGGATGATATCTTATTTGAAAAACAGAACCCAAATTGTATGCATAAATAAATTTGAATCATCACCTTTAACTGTAACATCTGGTGTGCCGCAGGGCTCTAATCTTGGACCATTATTATTTTTAATTTTTATAAACGATCTTGGCTCCCTCTTAGAGTATAATTATCTTTTCTATGCTGATGACTTGAAAATATTTCGTAAAATTGAATCAACAGATGATCACGCAATGCTTCAAAAAGATCTTGATTCCTTAAGTGAATGGTGTAAACTGAATGATATGCACCTTAATGTTAAAAAATGCTATCAAATAACGTTTACAAGAAAAAGAACTCAAAACTGTTTTACTTATAGCATTAATAATATTGACGTCAACTCAGTAAGCACAATCCGAGATCTTGGAATCACATTTGACTCACGTTTAACTTTTTCCAATCATTTCAATATTGTTAAAGAGAAATCTTTACAAATGCTGGGCTTCATACACAGAATATCCAAGCCATTTAGAAATGCAGCATCAATAATTTGTTTGTATAATTCTCTTGTACGTAGTAAGTTGGAATTTGGAAGTATTGTTTGGTCACCTCATTATGTGATTTATAAAAATATAATTGAAACTGTACAGAAAAAATTTCTTCGTTCTTTGTCGTTTAAGTGTAACATGGGCAGAATACTTCAATGTTATGAAGAGCGCTTGGAGTATTTTAAAATTGAAAAGTTAGAAACTAGGAGACAAATTATAGATATGATGTACTTGTATAATATAATTCACAATAATGTTGATTCAGTGTTTTGTGTTCAAAGTGTGTCATTGTACGTTCCCCGTAGGCGCCTTAGATCACCTAATACATTTTACCTTCCAATTTTTACAAACAATAAGGCACATTTTAACCCTCTTGCAAGTATGTTAAGACTCTATAACAAAATGGAAAAAAAAGTTAACATTGACATTTATCATGATAGAGCAAATAGTTATAAAAAAAACATTACTATGTATCTTAGATCAAATGCCTAATCCTTAGTTTTGTGTATGTAAATTAATTTTAGTCTTTTTTTTATTATATTTTATATGTTTTTAATTTCTCTTTTCTTTTCTTTAAAAAAAAAAAAAAAATCTTTCTTTATTTTTACATTTCACTAAACTTAATCTTTACCATTACTTAAATTGAATTTACACTCTTATTTTATATAATTTATGAAAGATGTTGAAGTTCTGTAATTGAGAATATATGTAAAGAACGTTAGTTATGCTCACTTGAAAAATGTATGTATTGTATGTATTCTTGTTGAACTTCCAAATAAATTAAAAAAAAAAAAAAAAAAAAAAAAAGCTATTTTTTAATGGACAGATAAAGCTTGCCCATATCAAGTTATGTTTTACACATTACATTATGATGAATTTGGATATGATTAGGTAATGAGTTTGGAAGGGGACAAGTATAAGATCCAGCAAGTGAAAAATAAAAAAAAAAAGTAATTTTCCTGTCCAAACTAGTCCATGAAGAAGTTTAAAAATTGGAAGAAAAAAAATTAGGCGTTGCCTAGTATGTGAAGTAGTTCAGTTAGACGAATCTCTTCACAAAAAAAGTTTTACCTCTTTAACTTCACTTAAATCAACAAATGGAAGAATAAAAGAAATATGGATGTTCAAACACAGGCAAAATAGTGAATGTTACACAGTGTGTTAAGTGGCCACTTAAACCAGCCAATGACGGGTCATAAGCCCTGAAAATGCCAAGAATTCCATATTTCTTTCTTTAAGGTATTCTCCATCCGCGTTGTAATTTGTTAAGAATAATATTCGCATGCAATTATTTTATATATTTTTTTACTATGATGCTGAATAGGTGATCGGTTAAAAATATGTCCAAACCAAATAAAAACTTTACAAATTTCTGTAACGGTAACATTTTTATTTTAATATTCATTCATAGATTAATTATTTCGGTAAACATTAATTTATTCTGATTAAAAAAAAACAATGTTATTCATATAACTTCATACGTGTTTGTCATTTTTATTTTTTTATTTATTTCAATGTATAATACCGCACTTCTGCCAGTTACAATAAACGTATATTGGGTGATTACAAAAACACGCTTCAAAAAAGTATTAAAATTATTAAGGGTAACGTTTACACGAATTTTCAGAGCCAGACCACGAAACTTCAGAGGAACATTCCTTATGGTAAGTTAAAAAAAAATCCCAAGGTTTTTTCCAAAAAGTCATTGAAATATTTTATTTTTTTATTATCTCAAAATGGAGTAAATCTTTAACTTCTCGGATGAGCCTCCCTTTCGTAAACTTCTACTCCTCCCTGACAAAAAAAAAATGCGATAAAAACGTATTTGACCAACGAAGCGATACGCACCAGACGCGGACAAAGGAAGCGGCTGGGCAGGAAAGGTGTAAGGGTTTATGGAGGGACTGCTTGTCCTAAAATTTAAGGATTCACTACATTTTAAAATTACAATGTTTTAATATTTTTTTTGGAAAAATAATATTTGGATTTTTTTTAAAGCTTACCATAGGGAATGTTGCTGAAAAACCATGTATAGTCGATAATAACAATAATAACCAAAGACGAATAAGTCACTAATACAAAAATTTGTTTCTGTAATGTGTATAGTGAATTACCATTTGCCTTTTTCAAGTAATAGAGTATGTAGTTAAGTCAAGGTAGTTGAGAGACGAAGTATAAGTTGAGGCGAGCTGTGCTCATGTGACTATTCTCGATCCAACATAAGGTCAACTTGCGTCTGCGCATGTCTCCCCCTCCTACTTACTTAACACATTTAATCCCGATTAATCAATTGCATGAAATTAATTTATTAGTTTTATTTCGATTATTATTTTAACGATGGTTTTATAGATGGTTCTAGTATTAGAATACAAATATTTCACTTTATGTGGCATCAGATGTATTAAATTGGTTAAGGAATTGATCCATAGTTAAAAACATCATCATTGCCTTTTAAAAAAAACTAATATTCCTCAAATGACCCACTTGAAACATCGAAAGCCAATGAATCATCATTACTGTCCTCGAGTTCATGAACAATATAATTGACATTTCAAATTTTTTGCTCAATACCAATAATATGTCTAACATAATTATTTCAATGGTCTGCTGTAACTATTTTAATACCTCCTTGCATAAGTGTTCTCACATCACTTATATTAAAAATGGTATTGTAAACTGTCAACTTTTATTATTGTTGTTTTTTCAAATTAGTTTAATTCGCAATGAAAGACACAGTTTTATTTGCTTCGCTTGCAGTGACATCTACCAAATACTTGTCATATGTTCCCCAGTACGAGCTGACAACCCGTTACAACTCCGCTTCGATCATTGTTGTGTCACAACATTAATTTCTCATTTATTTTCGAGCCATTTAACAATGTCACGTTTTTTCAGTTATTTATTAATTCATCTTTTATTTTTATATAAATACCTCATAAGTGCATTTTACAATAAAAAATATAACATTTTAATGAGTTCAGTTATACAAAAATAAAATACAACATTTAAACAAAGATATATAAAAAGAAAAATAAAAATGATAAACAAAATTGTACTCGTTTATGTATGCCAGCATAAGAGTGGAGGATATCTACGGAAAGTGTTATATGCTCCAGGTGCATAAGGAGAGCCTCCCATCGGACCGTATTACGGGAAGGTTAAGAACAAGATGCCTCGCTCTACAAAGAATTAAAACAACCACGGCCAAACATTATTATACTTTATAAGACGGAAGCCTCTCAATGATTTACAACAAAATCTACCTCAATAAATAAATAACGGAAAATTTAAGAATAAATTAAAGAAAAGCTTCTTGACATAATTAACATTACCTATATTTTGAAAATAAAGATGTGTGTTTAATATGTGCCTGTGTTTATAAACTTATAAATTTTGTGTTTTTATTCAATATTTTTTAGTGTTATATTTTCTCAATTTTTAAAATTGTTTTTTTTTTTTTTATTATTTTGTTTTGCATTTTTTGTTTCTTTTTTATGTTATTTTGTTAACTTGCCAAACACAAGAATCAGACTTTTTTTTGAAAGTTCAACCTTAATAATGTTTATTTATGCTGATAAAGGTTTTTATTTTTAAAATATAAATACAAAAAAAAGCTAAATAAAGTATATTTTAAAGCTGGCCTTGACGATGCAGTCATTTTCATCCATTGATGGCAAGATATTTTTGAAACACTCCAAAGATGTTTCTCCGTTCATTTCGTCGTGAAAGTTTGCAGATTTTTTTTTGAAAAAAAAATTCTTGTCGTAATATACCAAAAAAAATATTTTTAATCGTATTTTGTGAATTTTGCCCACAGTGCGTCGTAATGATAGCTGGTCCGCGTGTGGCTCACGGCTCACCTTTGAGCGTGCAAAACGATTATTATATTATATAAATCAAATAAAGGATGTAAGGTATAAGAAAACTCATTTACTTTTGCTGAAACGAGAAATCTGTTCACTGGTACTCAAATAATAAGCGCTTATAGGCACAACGAAATACACAAAAAAAAACGGAACTATTGTTATAAGATTATTTTGAAATAAAACAGAGCCGTATTAATTTATTTGGTGTACAAAAACTTAAAAATATAAACAGAAACATTAAAAAAAATACAATTCTTATGTTTCATCAATTATATGTCAACACTAATAAAATGTAAACAATTAAAATAAATTCATCCTTAAAATTAATTAATGAATCCAAAATACATCTAAGATACATGTAAATATTAATAAATACGCATTGAATGATAGATGTTTAGTGTTTTTTTTTTTTTTTATATAAATTGTATTTATATTGTGATATCTTTTACTGTTTGTCAACTGATAATAAATAAATAAATAAAATTAATTTATATGAAATTTACAGTAAAAATTATCAAAATGAAATTACTTTTAAAAAAATATTCATTACAATAAAATAAATAAGAACAATAAATAAAATATTAATAAAATAAACATCGTAATAAAACAAACAATGTAAGTCATCAAAATTAATTGATTGTAAAATGAATATAATAATATAAAAACGCATCGTGTACATATTTCTTTGACCAAAACAATCCAGTGTTAAAAACGTCAATCTTTACATTTTCAATGCTGAAAAAATATTTTTTTACGTATGTGTATTATGACGTTCGTATACAAGTTTATGCAACTAATTACAAACTAAAATGTTATTACTACAGACATATTCAACTGTGGGTAGGTGCTTTAGTAATTGAACATAATACAGTTATTGGATATTCTAAATCTATTGGTTTTTAAAAAAAATGTGTAAGACGATAATTTTTAGAAAAATACAGGCAAAAAAAGTGTCTATGGTGGAGATAAATTCTTACATTAACTTATTTTTGACCATTTTATTAAGAGTATCCAATTACTATGGTACCCTTTCTATGAATTTGCAGTCGTCAAAACGACCGGAATAAATGTTTTTTTTTTAGTTTTGCCTTCAAATAATCAAACAAAACTATACTTTTTCGCCATTTTTGCCAGAAGACTAATTAACCTTTAACATACTGCATGGAAAAACTCCTTCGAGCCACTGTGTAGTGACTTGAGGCTACCTTAGGGTAACTTTAGGTACCCTGAGGTTAAATTAGGCTGGAGATTTCAAATAAACAAGCTGTAGACATCAATGACTGCAAATATAACGTTTTAGGCAAAAATCATATTCAAACCTTTTTAAACGGCTTTATTTATTATCGAATCATTGATGGGGGAAATGTCATATCTTTCGGAATAGAATAAACCAAAAACTCTTCATTTTCTTTAACTGTATTTTCGTCCACAAACAACTTAAAAATTTTAACTGCATTTTATTTTTTGCTCTTTTTAAAAGCCGCTGGTTCCTTTTTATAGGATGACCTTGACTCCTATCTGGTTATCCTATTTGTTAACGCTTTTTTTTCTTGTTTAATTTTTATCGGTGTTCTTGTCAAAATTTTGGCAGTTCGTTTTTGTAGGTTATCTTTTGTAACTGGGATAATAGTTATTTTTATCAAAGAAATAGCAATATTTTGATCCAGCAGAAAAACTTTTGAATCTTGTTTAAAAGTGAAGTATTTAAATGACGGTCTTTTAATCGCTGATTTATTACATAATACTTGTTCGACGCCAGTTTGGAGGTCCCCCAGAGAATATCTTTTTTCAGTCTCCCAAATGTATTTACATGGAATCTGAAAAAATAGATATTTCTAATTTACTTATTTATACTGTAATTATCAGTATGGGCAAGAAAACATATACAATTATTTAAAAAACTATTTAGAACAAAGAAAGCTCAAAAGAATAAAATATTAAAAAAATAAATAGTTGCTTACTTCTGCAAGGGAGAAGCGAGAGGGGCACAATTGCACAGTTGGCGGTGTATCAGACTCCCTCCTCCTCGTTTCTCTCCTTCGTAAGTTAAATTTCATTCGTTCTAAAAAAAATATTTTAATGTGCCAATATGTTTTCTTGTGCATACTGATCATTGTGGTTTCGGATGTGACGGGATTTATAAAACACCTGTATATTTACGGTGAAAATTGGCACTGCCCTGAGACCATTGAATATTCCAGAATTTTTTTTTTTTCAATCAACACTCTAAACTTTGATTTTGATTAAAACTATTTTAATATGTAGGTAAGTGATAGTTCTTTCTATAAAATTAAAGAATACTGTAATACATTAGTATCAGAAATACCACCATCTTAGAAAGTGATAAATATGACATTACTTTTAAAGAAAATATAAAACGGCTCTTACCTTGAACGGCGTGCGCGACTCGCCCTTAAGAAATGCAGCTCAGTACTAAAGAGAAAAACGGCTTTCATATAGCGCGTTTTGTGTGGGAGTGGTGGTATCGGAACCTTCTAGAACACCATCGTTCGGAGTTACTCGCTCTTCGCCATTACTCCACAATCCCGTACATAACGTTACACATTTATTTACTCAAAGAACATCTACCCTGATGATGACACTGTCATGTCATCTGAAACGTCGGTAAAGAGCACGAACGACATCATCATCATTCCCTTTCCGCACCTAATGGTGCATAGGACAGTGCATTGATACACTACTCGTAGCAAATTTTTGCCATTTTAGTTACATGAAGGTAAGGTAATCAGTCTTACACTTCAGGTACCAGTCTAGGGACTATGAAATATTCTAGTGTAAAAACACCCTTATAAATAATATTGTATATCAACCATGTCGGGAATTGAACCCGAAACCTTTTGGTAAGCAAATGTGCTAACCATTACACCACGAGGCCGATGAAAAACAAACAACGAACGCACGAACGACACATGACATAAACACCTAGAAAAGAAATCATTCTTCGTCAAACATTTCAATAAATATTAATAAATGTTTAAATGCAACCACTTTCCCATGTTTAACGTTTTCAAGAGGTATCTGTCTCTTTGTCACGTCGTTAATTACTCCAAAATTAGGGTTACTTTGGTATGTAGTGTTGTAGAGTAATGTGTTAGAGAGCTATCTGGTGCAAACCACTTTTATATATTTTATATTATCAGAATTAAACTGCTCTAGCTTGATATATCGTGGTCCGCCACAATACAGTCCCGATCCAACAATTTTTAAGTCTTCGCCAGAGTGATGAAGGAGGGGTTATGACGTGTCACAACACACCACAACAATGTGTTTCTAGAAACATCTCCTTAACACATTTAATCACTGTTCACAGCTCGCAAGCACGTTAAGCAAGATAAGCACACATGATGGATGTTCAACAAAAACGACTGAAGAGCCCTCAAGACACCTCACCACTCCACAACACGGCACAACGTAATCATGCCTTAACTCGCCATCAAGGCAGACATGATCTCAACATAGTTCACGAGAACAGTGTAATCTTCCCTTAACATGCAAACCTCACTCCTTGTATTTTTGTGCAGCTGCTATGTTCAGCTGCTATGTTCATGTTTCATGATCAGATCAAAACAGAGTAGTTGTTTGTTGAATATGTTGGGATTCGTCTTGCGTGTTGCCAAGGTTTTTGGTAATACACGAGTCCTAAGAATTCTTTATAACTCATTGGTGCGAAGTAGACTCGAGAGTGGCTCGAAGATTTGGGGACCGTGTGAGCTTAAGTAATCTCTTATAGTGGAGAGAGTTCAGAAGAAATTTCTTCGGTTTATCTACATGAAAGATTTCGGATATTATCCATGGCTTTATCCCACTTAGCTCCTTCAGGGTATGCTTGGTTACAGCAGTTTGAAGACCAAAAGGAATGTGTATTTAACTACGCACTTCTTTCGATTGTTGCGCGGTATTATTGACAACCTTGATATTATGGGGAGCATTAACTTTCATGTTCCGGACACGGATTTTATGACCTTAGACAGCGTCAGCATAGAATGTTTCACATTCCAATATACAGGACCAACCTGCCAATGGTTATGCCTGTTGGAAGAGCTATCTCTTTGTTGAACAATATTCTTTTATTTTTGTTTTATAGAGTCTTTATTCAATAAAATATACATATTTTTACAATATTAATACATTATAAAGAAAACAAAGTATTAAGATATATTTTGTCCCGATAAACTATTTAATAATAGTTTGTCATCGGGTGCTCAGACATAAGTTTTAATTAATAATCAAATAAGAAGAGTACATACATAATACTGTATACGTATAAAATATTTTTTATTTTTTTTAAGTAAGAAAATAGAGTAAAATAATACAATTAAGATTAAAGAATAGTAATTTACTTAAATATATTTTAAATGTAAGAAAAAAAAAAAAAAGACACATATATAAATAGTGTGTGCTCATCAATGTAATCAAAACAAGATAAAATAAAATAAACAAAGTAAAGTAAATCGAGAATTTCAATTCATATCTACAGAAAAAAAAAATTAATAAGAAAATTAAAAGTACATATTAAAATTAAGATCTAAAAAATGTAAATGAAATAAGGAATTAAGAAAGTAATAAAAGAAAAGAAAAGGTTAACCCAAGAAAATAACAAAAATGTATTCAATGAGGGATAAAAAAAAATATATTAAAAAAATATATATAATAATAATATATATTTTTTTTTTAATGTATTACATAAATAATAAAAAATAAATCAATAAAGGAACGTTTTATCTACTAACCACTTACGTAATAGAAACTTAATTTTATTTTTACTATGACATGTTTTCATGTCAAGTGGCAACAAATTAAATACTTTTGGAACAATATAGTCCAACGTACGTTTCCATAATTATTTTTAAGTTTTGGTACTACTAGGCCATCAACTGATGTAAATCTTGTTAGATAGCTGTGTTCTAATTTATTTTTATATACCGAGCAGAACATCTGTTGGATAATAATTTTGCTCCATAAAATACCCTTAACTGGTAAAACATTTAATTTATTATACATAAATGGGGTATTATTCCTCTGATTGTATACATAATTGGGTGCAATCAATTTGACAAGTGCATTTTAAACATTTTGTACATATTTAATGTTTGTTACACAAGAATGTCCCCAAGCGGTGATCCCGTATTTTATAATGGATTCTCCCAGAGACAAATATACTAATCTAAGTGTGGAGAGAGGAACTAAAAACTTTAATTTGTGTAGTTGACTAACTACAGATCTTAACCGTTTGCATGTTTTCATAACATGAATATTCCACTTAAAAAAGTTATCAATAGTTAAACCTAAATAAACATATTCATTTACAATTTTTAATTTATCGCATAAGCATTACTTTGGACATTGACATTTTTCACGTCTCTGGTGGAGTTTTTCGTTACAAGATTCTCTTACTTTGTTAACATACTATTCTCTGGATATTATATATGTATATATGTATATATGTTATAATTATGTGTTATTTTTATGTACTTAATTTTACCTTATTATTTTAATTATTTCTACGTGTATGAATAAAGATATTCCAGTTTGTAATTTACATATATATATGAATAAATAAAATTGAAATGTTAAAGGTGTTTAGTGAGATTTACGTATTAGTCTAATGAATGCCCCGACGAAGAAACGGGTATGTCTCGAAACCGGTAGACATAGAAGAGTCGGTAAGTGGTTATATATAAATATTTACCGACATTACTTTAACTTTTTAACCTTCGCGAAATGAATATACAATATAATAATACGCTCTTGACATTCGCGCTTATTTCCACTCAACAAATTATTTATTTAACCATTTTTGTGCTACGCACTCGGGTGATTTGAGATAAAGCATTGTCTTTAATATGTTTTACGTTATGTTGTTAGAGAAATAATAAGCTTTACATTGTTCTTACAACTCTGTGAAGTTTGACAGTGATTGGCTGTGTCTTTTATGTTATTTAAATCATACAAATATTACAATGAACGTCAACTGTTTATTGTAGATTTTCCTTTTCAACATTGATAGTAAAATGTGTAATTTATACTGTTTTAACATTATCAAAATATTACGTCCCATTTTGAAAGACCGAATTTTACTTTACATTTTACGTTTTTTTATATGTTTTTTTTAGTTTTACTGTGCTAAAGTAAGTCATCATAATTTCCCCAACCGCACATAGTGGTGCATAAAGCACTGAATTTAATTGGCACTGCAATTGCAGGGTATTTAGAATAATTTTATTACATGGAAGGCACGCCTCGTCTTACACATCCGGTGTACTGAAGCATTGAAATTTCGACTTTTAAAACAACCTTTTAAACCAATATTTAACGTCAACCCCACAAGGGATCAAGCTCAGGATATCAAGGATGGTAGGCGAACGCGCCAACTACTACAAAACCCGGTTGTCTTTTTTTCACTTGGTTTCCTTTAAAAGTATTTTTATCTGAGAGTAGCCTAAAAGTCGAAAACGGTCGTGGGTTTTTTTCTTACTCAAAACTGTATACTCTATTAGCCTGGACTCAGCTCACATCAAACTTCTGTTAGCAAAATGACCGGTGATATATTGCGTAAATCGACAATTTAAATAGTCAATGACATATCTATGTATGTAAATACCGAGACTTCTGTTTTCTGTTTTGAAATATCCATAAATCATGTTTTATTTACAAAAATAGCGCTTTAATCCCTATTTTGTCTCAAAATCTTCCTTTAAATAGAGAAAAGTGCTATGAACATTATCTAACATATTCTTGTGTAACTTGCTCCAAGTTCTCTAAAGCGTCTCTTCAACCTGATCTTAATGTGCTTTGATTGGGACTTAATTTATCATTGTACGTCAAATTGCTTTTAGATTATACGCAAATACACACACGATACTAAAGTAAGTAATAAACCGTTTGTTTGAACTATGATATTTCTGCGTGTAGAGTTTTTACTTTGAGCTATCAAAATATGGGTAATTGTTTTGCAAAATATACTGGGAAACTAAAATTGAAATACAATTAGTTCGTTTCTCAGTGTAGGCGTAATTTACATTTAAACTATGTACGTCGTTTACCACACTAAAATTTAAATAACTTTAAAATTTCATAGCATTGAATGAATGAATAAGTTATTCGCAACGATATTTTTTAATGTGCAATGGCATTTTTATTAACCTGATGTTTTCCAAAAAAGATCCAAGTTATTTTGTCGACGATTCAATGTTTATTTTATAATTATTTATTTATCGCTACGAAGCGACCGATTGACTACATTTTTTGCATAGAGATCTGGAGAACGGATAAGTATCAGAAACTACTTTTCATTGTTAGGAAAAAAATCACCACCTTGAGAAAATTATTAGTATATAAATTAATTGATATTAAAACAGAATAACGATGCAACGTCACCGTCACCACTAACGGATCGTCATATTGTTTTCACGGCAATAGTTGAAGGATCGGAAATCAAAACAACCATCTTTTTATATTTGTTTTTTTTTCGCATTTTACGAGAGTTATATCCTCACCATTAAAACAAACTTTTCTTCGTCTCTTAACCTCGAAACATTTTATGCAAGTAATATCAATTGTTTTTCTACATATTTTTTGTTTAAAAAAAGACGTTTGGAGAGTTTTTTTCATGAATGTTTCCATTTTAGAACAAAAACAAGTTACCGTTGTTTCATAAAATTTAATAGCTTTTTTTTCTTAATACTTATGGTAGTTGTTTAATTGAAAATACGTGAAATTTTCAAAAAAATATATTTTTTTTTATTTATTAAGGAAAAACAACAGTTCTTATATAAGAATCCAAAATATAAAAAAATAGTACATACATCCAGTCGACGCTTTTTACAAATATAATGAGAAAACATGTAATACAGTAAAAAGAAAAATAATATATTATATAAAACATGAGAGAAAAAAAAAGAGCTCGTAAGAAGGTGAAGGGATGAGGAAATAGAGTGGAGGAGTGGAGGAGAGGGATTTTCATAATATAGTTGACTTATTCAAAATTTTGATATTATAATAAAATAAACATAATTAAAGGAACATAAACCTATTAAACACTGACAAATGTTTAATTTTACAGTGTTTCAATAAGTTTTTTTTTGAAGTCACAAAATTTTGTATAAAAAATATCTAAATTGGGACAAATAAACTAAATTTGGAGCAGCTACGATAATTAAACGAGTTTTGAACATAATTTTTTTTTGGCAATAAATTATTAAAAAAATGAACTTGTGTCGACTTTACGGGACAATTGATTGAAATACGCTCCAAGAAATATGGACTATAAATGTATATTTTTTTAATTTTGAAGAGGAATGACAGATCAGAAATGCTTCTACGTTTAGAAAGGGAAGTTAAACTATGAAAGGAAGAAGAGTCTTCATACGAGTCAAAATATGTAAGAGATTTACGATCCAGAAGTTTAAGGAATCTATTCTGTATTGTATCTAGTTGTGATGTATAAATTGTATATCGAGGATTCCAAACAACAGATGCAAACTCAAGATGGCTGCGAACGTATGCATTATATAAGATTTTGAGGGATGCGGTTGTTTTGAATGGTTGAGTGGTGCGTATAATAAAGCCCAGATTTATGTACGCCTTATTTATAGACTCCTTATTATGGGAAAAAAAAAGAGTTTTTCATCCATAATCACACCTTAATCACTGAGCTCGTTTTTCCGGACAATGAAATATAATTTAATACTTGTTTTGTTTGCGAGTACCAAATGACGTTAAAAATGTAGGAGATTACAATTTCTTACCCGCTTGGACACGCACTCGTATCTGAAACCGTGAATTATATTGTTGCCAGTAAACTACCACGCGTTTTAAAATCACAATGCTTAATGATCAATCATTGGAGCCTGGTATTTGTCTTATTAATAATGTAGGTACCTCGCGCTATAAAATAACCGCCTTTCAATTGCGCAATAAACCACACCTGTTTGTACTAGCCCTTGAGGTTAGTTTAGCCTTCATTGTGTATGCTCCTCGCGAACACTCACATAATGGCTTAAGGACTAAGGACAGCTAAACACAAGTTTGTTTGGTAAAACAATGCTTGTTTCCCTGTGAAACTTCAATTGGGTAAAGTCTGTTAAGTAAACGAACGGGAAAGTCATTTTCTACTACGGATTTTGAGTATTTAGCATAAAATAACAAAAACTGGATGATTCTTCGATCATAAATATGTGTTGTGCCTAGAAATAATGTAAGAATTATGTGAATTTAGTGTTCAAACTCCACGAACAAAAGTTCTTATTATTAAAAAAATGATTTAATTTTTTACTTAAAAGTATTTGTTTTTTTTTAAATGTAACTTAAATACACAATTAAATTATTTTTATTTTATGGGCTGCATGTTTATAGTCTGTATAATCTGGTCTTTATTTTTTGTAAATATTTTTTGTTTTGTCTAGTATTTTGAGTTCAAGTTAACCGTTTTAAATGCAATGTTTATTATTTTTAGTTAATCTTAAGGAAATAAATAATTAACCAAGTTAGAAAGTACCTACAGTTTTAAAAATTAAATGACGAATGTAATTAAAAAATAAATGCGTGGATATAGAAAAACAAGATTAAAAATGGAAAATATGTTTTTATTGCCACCTATGGAATATTTAACAAAGCTGTCACGTTTGCGGTTTTCTTAAGAAATAAATGAAACATTTTTTTTTCATTTAATCATACAAAAAGTCAAGTAAAAAATAATCTGTAGTATATATTTTATTTTTGTTAGGTTTATAATAATAATTCAGATTTCGTTAAAAACCTTCATTCACACAACTGAGCCAAAGCACAGGAAAATTCCGTTACTGGTTTGAGTCTCCGGTGATTATTGGGAATAAGAGATTTCCTATTTTCTTTTGGTGCGCGTCTTTACTAAAGTGTTTGTTTTATGTTTATAAACACAGGTGGCTGGAAAGTATCTGGTTCTAGGGAAAAAAAAACTTCAATTTTAATTTACATTATACTAAGCATTTTTCAATTGTACATCTGACGCGAATAGATTTTTCGGTTTTCCGTCATCTCTTTATTGTAACGTAGAAGTGTAAAAAAAAGGTATATCTTTGTAAATAAATATGAAATAATCATGAAAAAGCTATGTTTATAATTGTATTCCAAACCCAGCAAAGTTAAAACAATACTCAAATTAAGTGTTAAAACAGTTTTTATTTTTTAATGAGTGAAGATTTACTTATCTTTCTTCTTAGCCATATTATTGCATTGAAAAGCTTTTCTGTCACATGAAAATCTATTCTTTTATCTTTAGGATTAACATTGATTTAATTGACATATTACAACAGAGAAGAAGAACAATTTAGAGAAGGTAATATAGAAGTCTAGGTTTCTAAAGGTCTTATGACCTGTCATTGGCTGGTTTCAGTGGCCCTTTATACACCGTGTAACATTCATCATTCTGCCCATATTTGAATATCTATATTCTTTCGATTCTTTCAATTCTTTCATCTGTTGATGTTTTTGAAGTTAAACAGCTGAAACCTTTATTTATGCGGGTGAGATTAACCCAATTAAATTTTTCACCTACATACTAGGCAACGCCTAAAAGTCTTATTTTATCAATGTCTATACTTCTTCATGAACCAGGTGGATTTTTAACGGCTCCTCGGGAAGTTGAATCCAGTGCTTGTCTAAAAAAATTTGAAAAAACTCAAAATATTGTTGATAAATCCAGTTTCAGCTCTTTAACTTTACAAACATCAACAGATGGAAGAATTGAAGAAATATAGATGTTCAAATATGGGTAGAATCGTGAATGTTACACAGTGTGTAAAGTGGCTACTTAAACTAGCCAATGACTAATCATAAGTCCTGTAGACGCCTAGAATTTCATATTACCTTTTTTAAAAATGTTCTTCATCTCTTTTGTAATATTTCAATGTTAACGGCTACCCAGTCCTTATCTACAGGAATTCGGACAAACTCAAAATATTGTTGATTTATTTGTTTTTATTTATAAAAGGCATTTCTGCCATTTACATACATACATACATTTACATGCTATGTTCATATTTGGGTATTTGTAACACAAAACTTTGTGGATCGTTCTTATATTTTGAGAGATAAATAATATAACTTTGTTTTATTAAACCAATTTATTTATTGACACAACTAACTAGTTTCGGCTACAACACGTTGCTCTCTTTAGAGTAATTCAATAACTAAACATTCATAATATTAAAGAAACAGTGAACATGTTGGTCGGTGTCGACAAGGATAGGAGAGGGGGTAATTTATAGAATATAATAAAATTGCCCCCTCCCTTACCTCTATCCCACCATAAACACAATCACTTTATCTACACCTACCAATCTGTTCACTGTTTCTTTTATATATTATGTTAATATAAAAGAAACAGTGAACCGATTGGTAACGTGTTATTGCCAAAACTAGTCGATTGTGTTGATAAATAAAGTGGTTCACAAAACAAAGTTATTTTATTTATCTCTCAAAAAAATTAAAATTTCCTTCTGTTTTGGGGTTAACATTATTTTGCAAATCGACACTTTATAAATAATTTTATTTCAAAAAACTGCTTTTATTTTCACCACTCACGTACCGAGACATTTAACGCAAAATCTTAGCGTTTGCTCATTTTCGAAGAAAAAAAAAGTTAGATATAATTTTAATTATTATTGATCATTTACACTGTTGGAAAACGTGTGCATAATATGTATGCGTATAATAATGGTCAACCTTTTTGTTCTTAATCTCAAAAGTTCCTCTGAATTCCCATCCATAATTACTGCTCGTTTTCTACTTCATAATAGTGTCCATGAGGTTCGACTGTAGAATCATCTCCCATCCACTATCTATGATTATTATTAGTATAGATGCCTTATATAGCGCCATTTTTATAATGCAACACCTTAAGGGTGCTTCACGAAGTAACTGTAAAATAATGGATTTTTAAATTTGAAATGTTTTTAATCTACAAAATATGTTATTACAAAAGTTCTGTTTAAATCACGCATGAAGACATCATCCTTAATTATTGTGAGATGAGTTTGTGTGAGTTAACGAACACCGCCGTGGATTTTCTAGCAATATTTTTTCTGAATATGCAAAACATATTATGGAAACAAACCATTCACATAAAATAAAACCTTTACATTTGTCACAAATAAAGGTATTTTAATTGATAACTTAGAAAATATTTCAATCCAAAAAAAAAATATTCATAAAACACTTTAATAAATAACCTTATATTCCAAAATTCTTCACCCCCGCTTTCAATATTCCGCAAAATAAGGAAAACCCCACATCAGATTGCCTTTCCTCTTCTTCCCGATCCTTTGTGTACGTAAGTACTAATCTGTATATTTAAGTTAAGTTTATATTTCCACCTGATGATGGGTAATTCAGAATACCTAAAACTAGTAGAATTATGATATTAAACTCGTATTGGTAGTCAAAAATTGGTAAGTGTTTTATTTTAAATAAATTTAAAATTTAGCTACAATAGCATTGTGTAAAAAAATAACATATCGATAACAAGTGCATCTTTTTGTCATTGTACCGACATTTATTAAGCTAGTTTAATGAAACCCTTCAAATGTATATTTAAACCAAAATACTGAACTTCAAAAGAAAACGCGATGAAATAGTTTCATAAAAAATACATTTTGGATATTTTTTACTTGGGTACTTTTACCACCAAGCCGACAATATATTTACGTATCACTGATTTTTGTACCACTTTTACGAAACAAGTAACACACAAAAATATGTTTATGTAAAATAAAAGTAATGCGTATTCTGTAAACAAGATTACATTAACCAAATATGTCTATAAAATACATGGAAAATATTCTAGACATTGTACGAACAACGTCTAACATATTTATTTTTTCACGGCGGCCCGCGGCAGTTAGACTTAATACGGTTTGACTTGTTTTATATTAAAAACGATTTCGTAACGTAATACTTTATTTGATAAGTTGTTTATATACATGATAGCACATGAAAAAAAATATACGTTTTTTATTAAAATACCTTTGTAGATCTTTCAGTACGAACAGCGCCAGCGCTTTTGTGTATATTGGGAGCCAAAATAAATATACCTTTGATATCGTCGGGATATGAATGAACAAGTACACACAATTCTAACTGGTTAATTTCTGATGTGTTTCTATATTTGGGACAATATATTGTATTTTATTTATTTATTAAAATTAAATATAAATACGTGTTCATGGATATAAAATAAATTTATGTAATTTTTTTTTATTTTTATTTTTATTTATAAATCATATAACACAAATTATTTTACAAGTATAATACGTTGGATTACATTCCCAGGAGTTACAACAACTCAATTCGGGACGTAAATAATATTAGCATTTAGAAAATAACACATATTGAAAACAACAAAGAAACAATCGAGTTTAGCACCTTTATAACTAAATATACAACAACAATATATACGCCTAAAACCTTTTCATACACAAGTAGAATAAATATACAGAAAAAAACGCTTTTAAAAATAAAAAAAATAGTAAATCCACTAAGATAGATAAGGTCATTAACATCACATGCCATGCAGATGATGCTGCCATGGTGATGATGAGTACATATCCATCTCAGTTAGTAAACATCTGGATGCCTAAGAAATGTCGTACACTACAATTAACACATAAATATTGGAAACATAATTCGGATATACAAAACGTGTGTCAGACCAAATCATGGTGTATACAACAGAGGCGAGGATAGATAGAGAAAAAATAAAAAATACGAAAAACCAAGTAGAAAAACTAAATAGAAAAACCAAATAATTGCTCAGAACGTCAGAGATGAAAGTACTCAAGGCAATCGCAGGGAAACCCAAAAGAGGCAGAATCTAGTCAAGAAGTTAGACGAATTTGCGATACCCATAATATATTACTTAAAAACGTTTTTTTTAATTTTATTTTTCTAATATATTTTGGTTTTTAATTGTTTTTTTCAAGTCAACAAGCGCAATTACTGTGATTAATTATAAAACACCACGAAAGTCTCAAGTTTGCGTTTTATTAACTTGCCTTTACTCTTTTTTTCTCGTAAATATTTAAATTTAATCTCTCTTCAATCCGTACCTCGTGTCTGAGGATGGTGATTACGCCTGACTCCAGGCATAGCTCGTCTGTGGACATGCTTCATCAGCAACGGTATTGTGTTTTTCTATAGGCATTCGCCTGTGGTGATTCTGATAATTCAGTGACTGTGCCGCTCCATCTTGTCGGTTGACGTCCACGTGACTTTATCCCTTTGACACTTCCCAGGAGAATAACCTACTCCAAACTATCAAAGTTCCCACTGGAAATATGTCCAAGGAACTGCAGGATTCTTTTTTCGCACATCTGTATCTCATATAACATAACGTTTTGGCTATGTTTTACAATTTGTACAATTGTCTTAGGCCGTTAATAAATAAACAAATTTTCTTGGTGATTTGTAATTTTTTACCATTACAAAGATCCATTTTTTGCTCTTGTTGACCCGTTTTATTTTATTTTATTTTAAGACTTTTTTTTTTAAATGTAGTATCTAGATTCCACTATAACTTATTGATTGACACATATTTTTAGCATACACAACGGTGTATTTTCTTCCGTATTATTTACCCAAATATTTTAAATTTCAAAAAGAAGGAAATCATGTTATAACAGAGTTTGTTTTAAATCTCGAATCTTTAATCTGTGAGTTCGTGACACTGCAACTAAACAACAACTTGGTTGTATAACATATAAAAGTACAGAAATATTAAATGTTTTTATTTTATTTAACAAAGCAAATGGAATATACAGTGTTAGTTCAGTTTCCCATGCAGTGCTTTTAAAATGATACATACCTTTTATAAATTTAACCTCTTAAAAATAATAACATTTCCGTAAATTATTAAGATTATTTAGTAACTAACTACAAAAGAATAAATTGTTTTATTTATAAAATCTTATTGATTATATCATATTGTCAACTGTTTGAAGAAACATAATTTAATTAGAATACACGACGAAACTAATTTAGAGTTAAATATAAAAATAATGATTGCAGGGCACATTTCATACAAAAACTGTTTATTTTATCTTCCATTGCACTATCGAATTTTCCATTCGTTTTAAATCGTATAAAATAAGAAAAATCTAAGACGAATACTTATTTAAATAATGATTCACTTTATTGCGTCTGCAAAACATATTTTACTCGTAAAATTGTATTCAAAGTTTCATTTCTAAATTTCTTTTGCAAGATTTCTACTTTTCTGATAAAAAAAAACCTTAAACACTTTGCTTATCAACTCATATGCAAGTTGAAAATCTCTGCTTTCAAGTTATTAGGTTTTTGAAAAATCTTTTAAAATTAAATTGTTTGTACCTTGTTAGATGTAGGGTACAGTCTGTCAAAAAATAAGTAGAAAATATTTGAGGGCGCTGGTATTTTTACCAATTAAAAACATCGGTAGATACCAAACTAAACGTCGCGCGTTAATTTGTGATTTTGTCATAACCAATCAAATGTATTTATCAGTGGATCAAATTTTTTATTTTCATCAGAAAATTCTAACTAAAGTTGGCAATATTTTTCGTAGAAACACGTTTATGTTTGACACATATGACAACATATATTAAGAACATCTATGAGAATTAGTGATCGGCTGAAGTTTCGGTCTCAACTTCGGCCGCAGTTTCGGTTTCAGACTAAATTCAGGTTCCACTGAAACTAGCGGTCGAGATATACCGTTGTACTGATAATATTTGCTAGCCGTCACGAAGAATATATTTTTACAACCAATCTTCAGATTTCTTCTGTGGCAAATGTTCTTTTCTAAGTTTTCTTTTCGTGACATAATCTGAACGAAGTGACAGCGCTCGCGTGGAGCGATTTTCCAAAAGAGGCTACCTTGAGTGTAAGTGATTTTGATTACTTTTATTTATGCAGATCCCGTGTCTCTAGACATCGCATTAATCTTTGGTTGAAAATTGCAGAGCCCTTTTGTTCTTTTACTTGTATTTTTAAACTCATTTCAACTTTATTTAAACCAAATTCCGATGTCAAAATGTTTGTTACACAAGTTGTTGATTATTTGATTCCGTTTGAATAGTTTAGGAGTGGAAATTTTAATAAAATTTTATAATTATTTTACATATTATTAAAAAAAGCCAACAAATGTATTGTTTCTATGGACAAATAAGCTAATTAAGAAACTGTCATCTAATATCTTCTGAAAACCTACTGGAGTTGAGGTTATGGGTTTAAGATAGATCATCCATCACTGAACCTGATGTCAATTCCAACAAGATGACCCAGGACATTGAAGAAAATACTCAAAGTATTGAAGAAGCGGACGTTAATGTCATTTTTTTAAGATTCAGTTTTCTACGCGTAGCCATGTTTTTTTTTATTATTGACATCTGAGTTCGGTCAAATCAGCAAATGTAAGTCTTTGAACAGAAAATAGTTTATTTATCTTTTTTTATAAATTGAATTAATAACTTTACTTTAAGATATATTAAATGAATAATTATAAAATGTTTGTAATAAAATATAGTTTATTCTGTACCTTTAAATGGATTCTGGAATCAAGTATAGACTTAAATTATATAGAAATAGATGTATTACTCTCATTATTATGTGTTTAATTCACATACTGCAAAGAATTTGTATTTCTTAGGTATGATGCTAGAGCATAACAGGAGTAACTAGGCTAGAGCGTTGTAGCCTAGCCGGTGGCGATTGGTTTTTGTGAATGGAGGATCGCAAGTTTGAAAATGCATTTTTCAGACAAACGCGTCCAATCTTTAAATAAAATTTTATTTGTCGATCTTTCACGAGCTTACCGTTGCATTGTATAACGTAAGGTTGTACTCGGGTGTAGTTAGAGATGTTGGATTGTTGTCCATGCAAATAATCAGTTATTTTATTGCCATTATTTAACGTAAAAATTTAAAAAAAGATACTGATTTTGTGATTTGTCAGTAGATCTTATATATTTATATTTTTGTCATTCTTTTATAGTTAATTAATTAAAATTCATTTGAAGATCTATAACATATCAACGAACCAAAAAGTGCTAAAAATATTTTTTAAATACCCATTAAATATATGCGTTTTATTTCATTGTTTAATTAAAATGTAAATAACTCGGCATTTATTTTAATAAAACCTAAGATTTAACAATAAAAATGACTTATTTATGGCATTTTTGTGTCACTTTCGGCAGGAAATTATGTTTCGGTCGGTCGGTAAAGAGAAGCTAATTTCGATGTCCAGGCAAATGTCTAAAATTGCAAAATCTAGGTAAGTCTTATTATTGGCTAGTCAAAGTAGTAACTTTACACACTTTGTTATATTCATTGTTTATTTATTTCTTTTAAAGAAACAAACAGTCGACAATGTCATGGTTAATTTTTTTTAAAATACGGCTTAAAGACAGACCAGCAAAGTTTCTAAATAAGAAGCAAACATAATTTTAAATTGTGTTACAACAAAAAGGTGTGTGACATTAAGATTAACTTTGGAGATAAGGTTAAAAGAGTCTACTTTTTTATTTAATAATTTATGTTAATAGCATAATTCAAATACAGTTCTGGAAGATTTAAAAAAATACTGATTTTTAAATATCGGCAGAATAGTGCATGGTATACAGTGTGTCATGTAACACTTTAACTATTAAATTACATGAAAACAGCCTTGTAAATGCCTGTATATTCACATTTCTATCTGCGTTGTCAAAGTGTAAGTAGCGTTAAAATCAGTCGTAGTTCCTATTTTATTTTTAGCGATTTCTGCTCATTTTTGACAGACTTTAGAAGATAAGACTAGAGATTCGTTTGAGTTATCTTAACTCACTCCAAGACAGTCTCCGTTTAGTGTTATCCCAGATTTATCACAAACAAAAAGCCAATGATTGATCGCGGTAATTTATAAATCACAAAGCTTTTTGAGATTTCACCTCGTTACATTATCTCCTAGCGCGGGTTTTATAGTCGGGATTCTGCCAAATAAGATTTAACCCTAATGTGAGAGGACGACAATAATTATTATACATACATACTATACAAGTATAGAAATTTTACGTAACACATATTCACTATGGAACATTTTATTTGTCCAAGCAACCTTGTAATTTATATTGATGGCATATCCCGGAAACCGTTCAAGCACAATATTGGACGTTTAGGGATAATGTATACATTTTTAAAGTTTGCTACCCCATTACAAACCACTAACTTCATTTAGCCCTTTTCTTATACCATTTTCTTTCCAACCAACATAACTTTAATTACATGGATCGACATGACTGTAATTAATGTTATCAATATAAGGTCATGTTATTTTTATTATTAATCGTGGTTTTTAATAGAAAAAAATATGAATAAATAGTAGTAGGTTTAGTAATGTACATGAGAATCAGTCATTATCATCGTTGCCCGTATTTCAGTAAGAAATAAAACGGTTTTATATATTATTCAAATCAGCTTGTGATCCGGTGTGCTAGTGTTGCGGACTCGCGGATCAGATGTCTCAGGTTCAAACCCCACTCTACTCCAACTTGATTTTCATTTTATAATAGTGAGTTATTTACAACTTATTGAAAATGGGCTTCTTAATATTTATGTAAATTATAAGAACGCTAATTCTTCTTTTATAATAAAAATATATATTTAATTATAATAAAATGTTTTGCGCATTTCAGATTTTTTGGTAAAAATCTACGTTAAACAGAACAGTATTACATAAATCGGACTATTTAAATGAAGTTTTTTCCCCTAAATTATAGCGTTGAAATAACACAATAACACTTTATTAAATACATTTTTATTCTTATTTTGTGCATGTTATGTTTATTATTTATTTAAATTTATTTCTATTGAATTTTAAGTCTTTATATTTGTAAGTCATAATAATAATTAGGGAAAAAAGAAAATTCAAATAAATAATTAATTATACATTGAAAAAATATCATTTTATACTTTCTAAAAATGAGTTTGTGGGCAATATCTTAACTTTAAATGCTATTTTTTAATGTTGGTGAATTTGATATGTGCATCTTAAATTTGAAAGATCCTATACGTACGTTCTTTAGGTACAGAAACTTTCTTTATCAATGGAAATATAATTATTCTGAAGGTATTGTATAATAAACTATCCCGATATATAGCAATTGAAGTGCCAATAAATATATTATTACTTAAACATTCATGTTTGTCAGTGAAAGTTCTTGGTCAATGTTTACTGTATTTTTTTATGGAAATAGGGAACGAGTGAAATGAAATCCACAAATTTGGAATAACCGACATTGATATGTTTGTTTAAAAAATAATAATAATCAAACCAAATCAATAAAAACAGAAAAATTAAAGTTTTTGTCTAAATAGCCATTTTACAAAGTGTTATTGGGTAAATATTTGAGTTTATAAATAAAACGTTTAAATTAGACTACTTTAAAGTCTTAGAAATTTAAAAAGCTACAAGTAATAAAAATACATAATTTTTCCCATGGTCCACTCCTAACTAGGCACTAACTCTCCCCGCACCGCCTATCTTAACAAAAACAAAAAACTGCACGACGAAAAAAGTTAAGTATACTCTCCATATGTTTAGATTTAATATTTAGTAAAAGCTGGTAATATGATAATATTAATTAATTAGTAAATTATATCTTGGTAAGTAAGCTAATGTGGCTTCAAAACCAGTTTAAAATAATAAAACCAAGATAAAAAAATAAAAGTGGTTTAAAATCAAATTGTTTTTTTTTTTTATTTGTTTTTATTATATTTGAATTTAAGTTTTACTGTTTTGGCTTTTATTTTATGATCGAATTAGTTATCCCGGTGAACAAAATTATTGTGTTCAATTAGGACGCCTGAAAAGTGAGGAATGTATATGAAAATCATTTCGTAAATTTTATAACGACTTCGACCGCGACAAATAAATGTTTAACAAAGTCAATTTTATTAATAAATAAATATGTGTAAGCTAGATGTTATCAAGTTGAATGTTTGTAATTTGTGGTTTCAAGTATAACTCGTTCTTCATTTATTAAGTCAAATGTGTAACTTGATTGCAATAACCTGATTTTCCTATATTATACACGTAGGCTGCTGTTTGTCTTTCACGTGTCAGTTGCAATATGGGTTGAGAAAAGAGACGCCCGTCTTGTCATAGCAATTTCCCGCTATATGCACTCAATTTCCTCTGTAGGAAAATGGCGGTATTGACGACAAACACGCGAAGGTCGGAAGCAAAACGTAGACCTAATAAAACGAGTATACCTATCTCTAGTAGAGCAGTTTTCCGTTGCCGTTGTATCGGTTAAGGAAGGCACGCACATGATAGGCCAGCCCTAATCAAATATTTAAAGACCAGAACTCAACGTAGGTTTTTAGTACATTTTTTGCATGCAGAAATGAAGGGTTATGCACGAAATTTGATGTTTTTCCTCTCAATAATGTATTCAAATATCGCTTTAACGTTAGTACAGTGCGCGACCCTTGAACATGTTTACACAAAATTACACAAACAAACGCTTAAATTGGTATTTTAAATAATCTTCTTTTTAGTGTTCTTAATTAACTCTAAGAGTCGTAGTGTGGCATTGAGTGTATGATACACCTCCGTTTCTACCGGTGCTGGGCAAAGTTAAGCCCCGTGTTTGATGTTTTATTTGGTCGATCCATCTTGTAAAAGATGGTCTTCATGCTTGTTTACCATCAACTGTCCCTGTTATAAACAGGGTTTAAAAACTTTCTTTATTATTTTCTATTTATTTTACAGAAACTTACAGTCAACAATGATATAATAACATTTAAAAAAAATACGGTATAAGGACAGACCAGTGAAGTTTCTAAATAAAAATCATACATTCCAAATTGTGGTACAACAAAAGGGTGTGTTTGTGTGTATTTGTATGAGAGTAAGTATAAAGGTGTGTTTAGGTGCGTGTAAGTGTGAGCATCATTAAATAGCAAGTGGGTTCTTATCGCAGCCAGAAAGAATCGGTGTTATTTTTAAAAATAAATTAAGGGGCGTGTTAAATATACCGAAAGATGAAAAAAAAGCATTATAGTTAGAGCAAAACCGATAAAGGAAAGAGTGTTGTGCATAGTTAGTGCTACAGACTGGCAGATGGAATAAATACTTATTTCTTATAAGTTTTAATTCAACAAGTGAAATTAACATAAAATAATACTGTAAACTAAAGTTAACGCCTGAAAACAATTTTCTAATTTTTAAACTTCTTGAACCAGTTGGTTTTATTACAGTATTTGAGTTTGTCCATATTTGAGTCATTAAGATTAACAAATTACAACAGGAATGGGGAATAACTATAAGAAGGGAATAAGGAAGTCTAGGCATTTACAGGGCTAATGACCTCGTGGCTTGTTTAAGTGGCCACTTTACACAGTGTGTAATATTCACAGTTTTTCCAATGTTTGATCATCAAAATTTCTGCCACTGACAGGTCATACGTCCTGATTGTTATATAAATACGAGTTCATTCTATGGATATGGAAGTGGTATAAAGTTTTAGGGAAGTGGAGGATTTGTCGATCCAAATCTGTTTAACATGTGCACGCAAAAGGGCAAAGTTAAAAAATGTAATAAAATAATTATAATTATTCTTTTGTGACCCCAAGAGTAATCAGTATCCTGGATGAACATATTTAGCTCTCCAAAACGAAAGTTATTTTCGGGAAAGGTACACAGTTTGACCTTCAGAGAAATATCCGATAGTGGTAAAATAAATACTTTAAAATATCAGTTCCTTCATAGGTTCTACGGAGTTTGGAAGTTGTCAATTTGCTGGGCAAACTCGGATATTTACGCGATAATAGTCACTTGAACGTACCCGGAGATTTTCCCAGAGCCTTAGCCCTGAGGGGGTTTATGAAGTCCGGATATTAAAAATATTTCTTATCTTGCGAAAAGAACATAGTAATTATTTTGATAAGTTGAAGAGAGCTGTAGGAAAAATAAGTTAGAAGTCATTAAGCACGTGTAATCAAGAATTTCGTAACATGAAATACTCGTTTGTTGCGAAATCCAAATGCTATTCGATTTTATGCGTAATGGAAAGTTATTAAAGAAAATACTAGTCTCAACGGATTTCAGCCGTACTAAGCTGGTTCAGATAAGATGTAACTTTATAAAAAAAGGGAGATTCAGGATAAAACCATATATTAACAAAAAATCTCGTAACATATCTGGATTATGTTTGTCACGTGCAATATAAGGTGTTCAAACTAACGCCGTAAGTGCCAGCTTAATGAAAATAATGAAATAGTGAAATGTAGAACCACTTTTAAAACAAACCGTTTACGTTCACCTCTCCAGGAATTAAACCCAAGACCTCAAACAAGGTAGGCAAATGCCCCTAGACAATACTACGACGCATAATGATATCCACTTGATTTCCATATTTTTTTTAAATCTATAATTCATCTTTAAATTTCATAAAATAAAATATTTTAAAAGCATCTTTAGAATTGGAATGTAATATAAAAATACATATCGCACCCCAAAAAAAACTATCTCACAATCTAAAATATGTTTTTTTTTACAGAATAACAGTGATACAAATACACGCGCTATCGTACACTAACATTTATTCTCAAAAACAAAAGCATTCACCTAGATGCCACAAATTCACTTACGTGTATCATAATTCTAAATTGATGATTTTTTAAATTACAAGGGCATTACTATATTGCTAATCTTATTGAATCTGAAACACACGGACTGTAATGCTGTAAGCATTGACGTTTTTGCATTTAAAGCCACATATAAACTCAGGTGTTCACCAAGGATCACGTGTTTTTACGTGAGTTCTTGCATGTATTTTTCTTGGGATGAAAAAAAAACATTTCTTTTCGAAATTTGTTTGCAAAGCTTGGAATTATGCGAAGTGACGTTTCTTATATCTGACCTTTAATTTATTTTTATATGAATCTGGATAGTTTATGTAAGAAGTTTTGGTTTTCGTGAATTGTAAAATACAAGTTTTTTCTTATTAATAAAAATCCCATCACAAGTTATTTTGCAAATTTGTCACAAATAGTTAACTAGAAAATTTTTTCTGAGCATTTTACTTAAGCCTGTCTTTTGTACAAAATACCTTCAGACATGACGGAGACGCCATTAGTTTGAAACTTCTAAAACTCGATTCAAGGTCGCTTTCAAAACTGCCCTTTTCTGTCAATGTAATATTTTAGGATGTTTTCTTTGAAATAAATTTTGTCATCCCTAAGTAATTACCTTATTATTATTTGTTAGTTCGTTGTTTATTCAGAAAATAAATTTTCTTAGTAACATTCTAGCTTCTAGAAAGGTTATCCCATCCAAGCACCTCCTTACTCGAATATATGATTGTTGAGTATGTTTGTACGTTTGAAGATAAGGCAGAATTCCCAAGGTAGCTATGAAAATTTAAATTCATTGAATAAGAGAAGGAAACCCATTTTTAAGAAAGAATATGGAAGTTTAGGTATTTACGAGGCTTATGATCTTCCGTTGGCTGGTTTGTGTTACTATTAAATTGACGAACAATATTTTAATTTTGTCCGAATTTTTGTAGACAAGGACTGGATTCAACTCCCTGGGGAGCTATTCCATGAAGAAGTATAGAAATTGAAAAAATAATATCTTCAGGCGTTGGCTAGTCTGTAGGTGAAATAATTCAATTAGATGAATCTCACCAGCATAAATAAAAGTTTCAGCTGTTTAACTTCACAAACATCAACAGATGAAAGAATTGAAGGAACATAGATGTTCAAATATAGGCAGAATGGTGATTGTTACACAGTGAGTAAAGTGGCCACTTAAACCAGCCATTGACAGATTATAAGCCCTGTAGATGCCTGGACTTCTATATTACCTTCTCTTAAATGTTCTTCATCTCTGTTGTAATATGTTAATATATTGACGAAGTTAATAACTTTTAAATAAGCGATGCTACTAACATGATTATTAGATTCATCTGTGACGATTTGTATGAAGTGCGTTGAAGTTTTAAAAATAACGTTTATTATTATCTAATCTAACGTTATTAACTTTATAAAATTACTATAATGGACATAATATATTGTGATACAAGTAAATACAATTTTACCATTCGTGTTCGCACTATAGTCATTTTAACAAAGTCCCTCCATATAATTTGTCAAACTCACGGTGAAAAGAGTAGTGAAAGTAGTAAACTTAAATGGTGTTAAAATTGCCATACATGAAACAAAAAAATTAAAAAGATTGATCATTTATTGACAAAAAAACATTGCTTGTTTGAATAAGTAAAACCAAAAGGAAAACCCACGGTCTTTAAAACTGTTTTCGACGTGCAGAGAAATGTACTTTTGCTGTTGTCTTTTGTGAATTAAAATTCCTTAAAAATTTAATAACGTGTTACGATTTACCTGGCCTTTTTATTTGATCTTTTTCTGGAGCACGTACGCCGTAGCCGCGGCGTCAATTTTGAACTAACTCTGAATCCCTTCACTGTCATGCTGGAAAATTAGAAAAGATAATTGAACTGACCATGTGCATTTGATTGATCACAAATTGGCAACACTGCAGTGAGAGGTAAAATCAGATAAAAAGGCAAAAGCTTTTGATGTTTCTAAATTTTGCTATTTTTCCGTGAATACGCGAAACTGAAGAAAGACATATTTCAAGTCTTTGGGAAAGGGGTGGGTGATGAAATTGTAACACATGGATTTATTTTGTTCTACATGTACTATCTTGGAAATTTTAGACACAAGAAATCAATGATTACTTTAAAGATACTTTTAAACAATTAAGATAATTCACATTTATTTGATTATATACATTTATTTCACCAATTTTACGACATACGTAGGTTAACTGTTTCATGTCTCGACTAGCTAGGAATTTTCTGGGTTTGTTATTTTTGTCTCCTACTTTTTTAAAATTTATACAACAAAAAATTAACTATCTGTTTTCTTTATTTCCAGGTATGTGTATTCTCTTCTGTCAAGAAACTTACAAATTAACCAATCTTGCGCACGTGGGTAATGTATTTAAAAAAAATAGTTTTTTCTATTTCACACGTTTTGATCATCATTATTATCTCCCTATCCGGACACAGTGATGCATAGAGCACTGCATTGGCACTCTTATCATTACGTATAAAAATATTTTTAATTACGACGATTAGTCTTACGCTAAACTATCAGTACATAGACAGTGAAATACGGCAGTCTAAGGGCAAAAGATAATGAATCAAAGATTTAAAAAATCAAGATGGAAACGTCACTATCGAAATGTTTTAGTTGTTCCTTTCTCCTTCTTCTTTCCTTACCATCATCTATCTTCTCCTCTCTTTTTTGGAATGTGTAAATTTTTAGTTATTTTTTTTTTGTATAAAATAATAACACTTACAGTTACCTAGCATATGTACATGTACTTTTTGTTAAATTAAAAATATAAAAAAACTCTTAAATAAATAAGTTAATAACATAAAACAAAAACCCAGGATCTGAAAGTTTCAAACATTTTTTTTTCAATCTAAAATTATAATAAGAAAATTATGTTATTATCCAGACTTTATTTATGTATTTATGTATGGACGCATAAAAGTAAAGGTATTAAAAATGCTGAGTCATGTATCGGCTGGTTAAAGTGATCAATTTACGCGCTATATAGCATTCAACTTTCTATTAATAAAAGAACGTCTGTATTTAGAATATTTGAATTTTAATCTTAAATTAGTTTACACTGAAATTGCAGCGTATGTGGATCAGTAATATGCTCCCGGTGCCAGTCAAAGGACAATGAAACACTGTTCTGTAACACTCTCTTCAAACCAATATTTAACATCCTCTTACTTGTAATCGAACCCGCAACCTCAAGCATTTTAGATGAATGTGCCAACCACTACACTTTGAGGCAAACTTATCTCTACTCGATTTCCTGTATCAGGATTTTTGCCTGAGAATAGCTATCAAGTCGAAATGACTCGTCCACTGTTCTCATTCTGATACACAAAAAAAAAACAATAAATAATGTAAATATTTGAAAGCTCCCTTAGTGTAATGGCTTGATGCTTGTCGTACACAAGTCGGGTCCGGGTTCGATTCTTGGTGCGATCACAAAAATTAAATATAATTTTTCTCAAACCTGGGTAATTTGTGATGAAATTCACCTGTTTAATGGAACTTACTAACTTGTTTTTTGTTACAATTTATTTTAATCTTAAATTTAAAACAAATAATAAGTATTGAGGTGGACTTATTGTTGAAAGTAATATCTACCAGACAACTGAAAATAGTCGAAAGAAGAGTCAGTCAAAAATGTGTAAAAAAAATACATATCGAAAGATTCATGCATGAATAAACCAAATTAATTAAAAACAATTGCCATTTTTAACGGGGAGATAAGGCTTGCACATAAATGTACATTATGTTATACACATTAAAAGATTAGCAATGTGAGTTCAGTTAATTAGCTAGGAAGAAGGAATGAATACGGTTTTTTTTTATAAAAAAAATTGTTAGGGTTCTAAGTCAGGTTCTCGTCCCGAAGTTTTGGCATAAAATGCTGAAACAAGAAAACAAGACGAGAACGAGAATCTGACTTGGGAGGACGCAAAGGAGTTGGCGGCCGACAGAGATGCATGGAGGCTCTTTGTGGATACCATATGCTCCAGCTAAGAAGCGGACATGGAATGATGATGGTTTTATGAATAAACATGCAAATAAATATTCCAGTCGTTTCTTGAAAGTGGCTACAGAAAGTGCATTTTTTACACCTTAAACAGTAAAGGAATTGAAGACACGAGTGGATAAAGGTGTTATGTGCCAAAAACATAAAACAGGGATATTTGGGGTTAAATTTTTGAATACCGGTACAAATATTGATAAAACAACACCTTTATTTTTGATTATGTAGTTAGATGAAAGTTTTAAATGAAAGGGCCCTACGTAAAATTTTGATTTATGTAAAAAAATATATTTTGAAAAATTTGCGACCTTACCATCCACTCATGGCTTGTGCCTGGTGTAGTGCAAATAATAATAAAATAATAAAACTAAACATTTTTATTATTCGCGATAACAATAGAACAAGTCTTACAGTTAGAAACTTAAAATGCGTGCTTTTCTGCCTCGGTTAGCAAAATAGCTCTATGTTTGAAAGTTGGCAGAATAGTCGGTAGGCAATGTTCAGTAAATCTTAATTGATAAAGAAAATCCGGCCGTAAAGAAAAGTTGAGGAGATAAATTTTCATTTTCTCGAATCCGTATAATTCACCTAACCACAAGTCATCAAACTTCCCGAACCAGTACCGTTTTCCATTTTCAATTGCGCTTAAACTTAACACGTAAACGTAACCGACTAGCTCAGAGGTTTTCAAACCACGGCCCGCGTGCTTAAACTGATCCGTTATAATTATCAATAATCTGCCCTGCCAACCTCCTTTGAGTACGGTTGGCGTATGTATTTTAACGTCCACTGTATTTTTTTGATAACTTGCAAAATAACAGTAACAAGTAAAAGAGTATTTTTATAATACGTCCAAATCTTAAGGTTGGATGATACTACGACATGTTGATCACTCTTAAAAGTTAATTTTCATAACGCAATGAATCGAGATCTTTATTGCATCGTACCTTTATCAATTTTATTACATGGAAAGCAAGGTGAAAAGTCTTACGCTTCAGATGTTTTAGTCAAAAGCAAAAATCTTACGCTTTCAGCCAGTCACAGTCCAATGAAATATCTCCATGTAAAACAACCTTTTAAACCAATGTTTCATCCCTTCTGTCAGGAATCGAACCCGGGACCCCAAGCATGTAAAGCGAACATGCCAGCCACTACGCTATAAGGCGGACTCACCGTCACTTGATTTTTTACTCAGAAATTATTATTATTATTATGGATAACTTATAAAGCGCCATTTTCGTAATAAAATACCTCAAGGGCACTTTACATAGTGATTATATTGTTAAATTAATTTAATTAAAGCTTTTAAATTTGTAATTTAATTAAAACAATTTATTTTGTTGTCACGTGCTACGGATTTATTCAAATGATTTAGAGAACAAGTGGGTTTTAAGTTTTTTCCGAAACATCACTTCACTTTCACAGCCTCGCACCTGTGCTGGGAGAGCATTCCATGCCATAGGGCCTGCGACCGCAAATGCGCGTTCACTAAATTTAGTGCGCTGTTTGCGTAGAGGTATAATAACTTTTCCTCTCGCCGTAGAAGTAGCTGATCTAAGCGTGAGACGCCTGTCAGCTAGTTTATCTGGAATGTATAGTTCCGAAGAGTAATCAAAAAGTCGAAAACCCTTGTCCGGTTCTATTTAACAAATAAAACTGTATTATGCATCCGCCCGGACAACAGAATGTACATAGTTTTTTTTTTTTTTTTTGTTGAGTTGCATTATTTTTTACCTTGCTTATAATTTATAAGGTTGACATATCAAAAAGAGGATTTTTCTGCTATTATATTACATTATTTGAACTAAACTGTTGGAATCAGGAAAGATATTCTAATGTGGGCCAATCAGGTACTTCTCAGCATTTGCTCATGTGGAGAAGAAACCACTTAAAACTATTCAGGAGAAACCGGCTTGTTGACAGTTGTCAACCGGCCTTCCGTTCCACTAGAAGAGTGTTCGGCATTTTGTTCCCTACTTTGGTTTATTTTACAGATTGCCTGCACTATATTGATCATGTATGATACTACCTCTCGTGTGAGTTCTTTATTATCTATCACCGATGGAATGTTGCAAAGATCTTCACCCTGGCTTCTGCATCGCGCCTCCTGCCGTTGTTTTTGAAAGCTGAAAAAGAGGCAATGCATCAACAGGTGAGGGACATCTTGAGGAGTTTCATCGTCGCGTGGGCAGCTGTTGATCTTGGAGAGCTTGAAACGATGCAGGTAGCTCATGAACCCACCGTGACCCGTGAAATTCTGGGTGAGCTCGTAGCCAGCTTTCTGCATTCTCCTGAAATCAGAGGCATAGAAAATTGTAGGGAAAAACATTTTAGTAATACTTCCGGTAGGTTCACGCAAATAACAATCGTTCTATAGTTGAAGGGTGTAATGATGTTTAAAGTTATCCATTATTATTATGTTTCAATATCTTATTTTTTCAAATCAGAAATTAAAATCCGGATAAGATATTTTACAATTATTGCGAAAAATTCAAAATGCTTTTTTGTTATACTTACGAGTATAATACCACGTTTATATATTTGATTTTAAGATATTTTTTTTTCGTTTTCATCCAAATATAAAAATGAGAACCAAAAATAAAACAAAGTCGTAAAGGTTGGAAAAAAAAATTCTGCCTACAAGATTCTGTGTTTGCTTTTACGTTACACATATTATTTTATTTGATTTCAAGCCTTCAAAATGAAATATGAAATAGTCCAGAGCAAGCATTTTTTACACCTTCTTTCGTTTGGGTTCAATCGAGGAAATAAAGCTACCAAAGCTTCTCGTGATATTTACGCGGTGTACGGTGAAGATTCTTTAAATTTTAAAATTTATAAATTGGTTCGGGCGGATAAAGAAACACACAGTGTAAGAAATAGAACTAGACTCCTAGACGAGTAGTTTCAACTCGATGGCTACTCCCAAATAAAAATCGTAAATCAAGTTGAAAAAAGTCCGACTCATACTGTAATGGTTATCGTGTTCACTCTATCATGCTTGAAGTTCTGGGCTCGATTCCTGTTATAGTCAATTAGAAATATACATGTACTTAATATGAGGGTGTAGAAAGTATGTATGTTTTTGCTCTCAATATGTAAACATTTTATTCATATTGCTTGTTTTTTAGAGGAATAACCTGCTAAGCCTCTATTTAGAGGCTTGGCAGGTTATTCCAGGCTTGGCAGGATCAGAAATAATCCCATAATCTGTCGAGAGTTAAAGACGTGTGACATTCATTTGGGTACCTGGACACACAGTCATCGAGGCAGCTGATGAACTAGCATAGCTGGGAGCTGAGACAGCCTCAATAGACCCTGAACCTTACCGTAGGTTGCCTAAATGTGATCCTCGTAATGAGCTTAGGTCATGAGCTGGGAATCAGAGTACAATGCTCTGGCAAAAAGTACGTGGTCAGCACCATGCGAAGGAACTGATAAAAGAGTACTCACAATTTTTTGCTTTTTACTTAATAAAGCTCAGCTTAAATCAAGTGACGGTTATCACTAGATCCCTTACAGAGCACTGCAGATTGAACAAAAACCTTGCTAGATTGAACCTTTCGGAAACTTTTAGGTTCTGCATTGCAGATGAGGAAACACCTGTACACATTATATGTGGATGCAGTTCACATCATAAAAGGAGCCTCATTCTCGGGGGACCACTGGTTAAACCTGAGGATATTTAAGAGCTCACTCCTACCTTATAGCCCGATACTTTACAGATCTGGGCTTGAGGGGGGGGAATGGAGCAAAATGCTAACTCAAGCTTTCCACACAGTAATCAGGCTCTTTATAGACCTAGGCTTGGAGTGCGAGAACTATTCACGGTTGCAGTGACGTCAGGAGTTTGCATAGCACTGACTCCCACAACTAAGAATAAAAATAAGGTATATTTGCCTTCAATGATTGTTAAATCTGTGAAAAAAGAAGAAACTTTTTTTAAAATAAAGCGCGCTAGGAATCTAGGCCAGCCAGACTTTTTAGAATAACCGATGCATTGATGAACAAGTTTGGAGACCCCTGGTCTAGTCAACTGAATAAAACAATTAAAACCAAGTTTCTTGTTCCTTGTCATGAATGAAGAATGTTTTGTGTGAACTAATATGAAGCATCCAAAGTTCAGCTGAAAAAGAAACTTGTGTTTTACGTTCAACATGATCCTGTAAATTCGGTCGATTGTAATGCTTGGAGCGTAGTCACACGCAGTTCTCACGAACGACGAAACAAAGTTACGGAACCCATTAACGGGAAATTGGTCACTAAGTGTTTAAACTTAATGACGAAATTTACAACAGTTAAAAACCTCAAAGTTTAAATTATTTGAAATTTTATTAAATTGAGGAATTAATTTAACAGCATTTTCATCATAAATTGAAATAACGGTGTGTTTAATTTAAACTTTCAAAAACTGTATAAACAAAGCTCTCATTTTTATGATGTATTTGTTTATTTCCATTTTATTAAACATTATAATAATGACTTGACGGTGGCCTAAGAAAGATACTTTTGTAGAAATTAATTCTCAAATTAATATCGTATTTGTCAAAAATAAGCATAATAGCGAATGTCGTGCACTGTGTACAGTGGCCACTCAAACCGGCCAATGACAGGTTATAAGTCCTGTAGATGCGTAAACTTCTATATTTCCTTCGGTATAATGTTTTTTATCTCTGTTGTAATATTTTACATCCCAACAAGTCACAGAAAGTGGCTCGGTGGAATTTTAGTTACTTGCGAAAAAACAAAAATACCAAAATGCCACCGGTGTGAAAATATATATAAATTGTAAAGGGTCATTGTTTATAAGAGGATGAAATAAATTATTTGGTCCCAGTTGGGCGACATTATAGAGGTAGGTCATTAGAAATCAATAAGCAAATTTTAAAGTTTAAAACGAATATATTTTGATAAAGAGTGTGAATAAATAAATAAATATATAAATAATGCAGACAACCAAATAAAGTACCTACAAACAACTTACCATTCACCAGTTTCGCTCAATCGGCAAGAACATGAGAATTCTCCAAAAGAATAAGATTATGTTGTATAAATTTAATTTTATGAACGGAATCAAAAACGTTATATATAAAATACCTTACTGTCAAATGGAACAAATATGACTTAAAGATCTGGATTTTATGAAATAAACAACTCGTTAGTGAAATACAAAAGTTTAATAAAAGAAGCAATTCTCTACAAATGTACCAAGATTAGTTAATATAAAAATTCAGAACTCTGTCTAGCTAATATGAGTAAGTGGTTGACAATAAATTTATGTAAGAAATAAATATTCGTAACAATAATAATGACAAGTGAAATAGATTCTTGATTGATTTCTTCTCGAGATGATATGAAATAATGTTGATTTTACAAAATAAAATCCGCCAATGGAACTCGATATGTGACGTCTTTGGTTGATATATTTTTACTCGTGGTTGGCTCAGTTGATGATTTCCCAGAAGATAATTTGTCGACATTTAAATTCAGTAAATGATCGTCTGCTTCCTTGCATTTGTAAATTTGTGTCTCATGATCTTGAAGAAAACTTTAAAATCTGACACCGACTTTTCCAGGTATTTACGAATAAAGTTCGTAACAATTAGTGATCCATTCGAATCATGGAGTAAATATACTACATTGTAAAATCTTTATCATCAGACAAAGTAGATAAAAGGTGGAGTAAATAAAATAGAATAAGGTGAAAAAATGGAAAAAGATACAAAAAGGTAGAGAAAAAGGAACCTGTATAAAATACAATTTCATAAGAATATTATATCTCTCTCTACAAGAATTTTGATATTAAATTTAAAACAAATAGGCTTACGTTACGTTGAACGTTCCCTTTCTCGAAGGACTACATTTTTGAAATGTGCGGTCACCTCTCTTTGAGTCCTTGCGCGACAGTTGGACTGTTCGTCCCGAGTTTTCAAATGGAAAAAAAGTTATTTCTAATGCACGGATATCGTATGGATGAGTTACTACCGCGGCCGTCAGATGGCGCAAGAATTAAAATCCAGTACTAAAATGCTTTCAAAACGGGGTACGTTGGACTTGTTTTTTACAACGTTACAATATATACATATTTTTTTTTAGATCGTATGTTATTTGAAAATGGTTTTCTACGAGTAATTCCTATAACCCGAGAAATTGAATGCGAAAGCGCTGTGAATGGGGTTATACTAAAACAAGTAGAGGAATTTGTGTATCAGGGAAGTATGTTTACCAGGGACGGAATGACTGAGAAAGAAAATTAAAAGGAAGGTGAGTGCCGGGAACAGAGTGAACGGAGCACTTAAATCAACCTAGGCAAAACAATTATTGTTGCAATAGGTAAAATTAGAAGTTCACAATGGAATCCTGGTCTCGACACTGATGTATGGGAGCGTAGTATGGACTTGGAAATACGGGGATGGAAGTAGGCTGAATACTGTCTAAATGCGATATCTCAGGTAAATGTGTGGTAAAAATGTGTACGATAGATGCACAAATGTTGAGATCCGTACAGAAAAAAGAGATATAGAGCGAATGGACAGTTAAAGAACGTCTAAAAATATTTCCGATGCAAATGTTGAAGGATAAAAAAATAGAGGAAGACCGAGAGAGACATGACATGACCAAATCCAACAAATACTTGAAGACAGACATTATAAAAGACGGAAAAATCGGCGCGGGTGCATGAGAAGATGTATGAATGTAGAGGAAGCGAGATCTGCTTGCAAAGATATACTGATTTGGCGTTCTATCCTGCCTACCTACCTTCAATGGGAAACGGCGTGATGGTTTGTTTGGTTGATATCCGAGGCGATACGATAAAAAAACGAGATTGCTCTACAATTGGCAGGTTGGTTTTGTATTGCGGTAGGTAATAACTAAAATTTTCTTACATGTTTTCTTATTTTAGATAAAAGTAATGTTTTTTTTCCAAAGTACTATCATCGAAATAATTTAATGAAGTTTTTGATGAAGAAAATTTTTATTTTCATTTTTTACTTCACGAAAAATCAACAGTTTATTGACTGTTACAGTCTGTAATATGTAAGTAAATGCCTTAACTAATATGATACATAAATTCATGTTAGTATGACTTAGCACTGGTTGTCTCCTACTAGGCATTACCTTAAAATATTTAAAAATAAATAAAAAAAACCTTTTCTGTAGTGCTATCCGTTTCTAATGTAATGTGTATTTAGTATTGTAATTATTCTCTATTCTCTGTTCACATTGTTGCAATAAACGGATATTTTTATTCTCTAGTTGTATATTAAGGTACAATTTTATTTTAAAAAGGTTTTTTGTTGCGATGGTTTGGCTTTCTAAGGAACGAAGTAATAAGAAAACGGACGCAGCAAACTACAGTAACAACTGTCATCAAGCGGAAGCGATAAGGTTAGCTAAGCCAAATTGTGCCGATACCTCCTGCGAGCTTGTCTACTTTACAAAGCATCAGGTTCTCGACGTCCTGGACGTCCACTACTGACATCACCGTGCCGATCATTAGTTGTGATTTCGTTGCACTCCACTTTTCTGCTGTAATTTTTTTTTGCTCCCTTGAGGTAGTCGTGTAATCGTATTAACTTGTGTGCTGCTCGTGGCATAAATCTTCGGTAGAAGTTTTCCATTGCCAAAAATTTTCTAAACTCCTTTATAGTTTCTGGCTTGTTGAAGTTTGTGATGGCTTTCACTTTCGTTGGTGATGGTCCAATGCCTTCTGCCAAAATTTCATACCCAAGGAATAGTAATGTTTCTTTGGCAAACTCGCATTTTGACGGGTTTACTATCATTCCATGGTCTTGGAGTATCTGGAACAAGGCTTTTAAATGTTCCACATGCGTTTCTTCATCCGGTGAAGCGATTAGTCGTCGATGTATGCATCAATTCCTTCCAGTCCTCTTGTGACTTCGTTGATATGTTTTTTGGAATGTTTGCGCAGCACAACATAGTCCAAATGGCATTTTTACAAATTCATATAACCCAAATGGTGTGGTTATAGCTGTCTTCTTTATGTCATTTTTGTGGATGGGTATTTGATGATACGCTCGTTGTTCGTCAATTTTAGAAAATACATTACAGTTATTTAGGTTATTCATATGTCATGGATATGTGGTAAAGAATAAAAATCCGGTACCGTCTTTGCGTTAAGACTTCTGTAATTGCCACAAGGACGATAGGTACCATCGCTCTTCTTCACCATGTGCAATGGCGAGGCCCTCTTACTTTTCGAGGGTCTACAGATACCTTGAGCTACCATGTGATCGAACTCTTGTTTTGCTTGCCCCAATAGTTCTGAGGACATCCGACGAGCCTTACACATAACGGGTTTTCCAAGGGTATCTATGTGATGGATTGTGTTGTGTTTATCTAACCCTGTATACGGTTTGTTGATATCGGTTGTTGGAAGTTTATGTCAGATCTATGGGACACGAACCTGATTTGGGAGGACGCACATGAGTAAACAGCCGTCATAGATACCCGGAGGCTCTTTGTAAACACTATATGCTCCAATTAAGGATCGAACATAGAATGATTATGATTATGATATTGTATTTTTTTAATTAAAAAAATTGTTTGATTTTAAAAAAAAATATTTACATAACTTTGTATTGTGTAGTTAAAAACCGTTCTTTCAAATAATAAAATCTCAGAATTCATAATTATTTATTTTACCAAAAAACAATTACGTTTTATCGATTCATTACTCGTTCTTTAATATACCAGAAAACCATCAGCTTCATTACCAAAAATCCAATAAAACGAAATAATTCGTTGGAACTTTGGAATGGAACATTTACTTGGTTTATCGTTTTCAGATAAAATAGGTATTTTGGTTCCGAATTTGCCTTTTCAATTCAAAACTTTGTATAAAACCAACGTTATATCCCATTTCCACGAACAATGTCATTTCAAAATGATTATCTACTCGTATAAGACCCATTTTTCATCTTAGTCTCTGAGAACATGTCAACTGCATAAATAGTTTATTTTAGTTCAAAATAAAATACATATACAAATCATTCGACACTTTGTCACGACCATTCAAATATAAATACAGATCTTTTCCATAAAAAGAGGATATACTCACATAATATTAGTTAAAAGTTGTCATGCAAAAAGCAGCCAGCCATAGAAAAATGAAACTAAGATAATAGCACTTTTGTGAAAACAGTTCATAATCAAATCTAGACAACACATAATATGTTTTTTACTTTGAAATATAATTAATTATGCAAACATTAATTTTTCATTACAGGATAAATAATTTAATTATGTGTTTGATCAGTTTGAATGATTTTTAAAATCTAGCTCACCACATTACCCAAGATGTTTGTTTTGCAGAAAAGCAGAATGCCAGCCTTAGAAAAACTCTGATGTTTGTTGTGTCATTATGTATTGAACAGGTTATTTTATATTTATGTAGAGTACTTAATTGTTAAGAATCACTCAAATCGTTTGTTACATTAACTTTAACTTAATGTGTTAAAGGCATTTTTATGAAGTCTGGCTGACTATACAGTAAGCATTTTACAGAAAACAACTAGATTTATTACTGAATGATACCTCATTTTAACATTGAATGTGACATTCTGTTTTAAACCATTTTTTTTTATTACGGGTATTTTCAAATAAATGGGTTTACAAAATTAAAACACTCATGTACTCGTAGTATCTACTTTAATTTATTTATAATTGTATTTATCATAACATAGAAATGACTTTACTGCCCCAATATCACCAAAATTGCTTTTCTTAACGTGGACTGGCTGCTTTCTGCATACGTTCAGTTGAAAAATGTGTTAAGTGATAAAAATAATTCAAAATAAACATGACTAAGTTTTAATTAAAATGCATTTATTCTTTTTTTGTCAAAATAACATAAATATATCGGAAATATAAAGTATTTTTAACAAAATAATGAATCGACAAATAAAGATGTTTTATGGATGACGAAAGCATGGTAAAACAAGTATATATGGCGAGAATGAACGGTAACGTGGGACGAGGACGACCAAGGAAGACGTGACATGATCAGATAAACCAAAATATTAAGTCTTGTTATGGGAAAAGCATTCAAAACCGAAGGGCAAATATGTCAATATGAATGAATGTGGAAGAAGCTAGGAATGTATGCCAGAAAAGACGTTTATGGCGGACAGTTCTCTCTGCCAACCCCTACAGAAAAATGGCGCGACGGTAGTAGTGGTTATTAGTAAAATAATAATATTTTTTTTGATTATTTTGATATTTTGTTACGTCCCGGTTGATAATTAAGTCTCGTATTCTTAAAAACATTAACAAATGGTGATTTAATTCAACCCACTTACTACTCTCGTACTCTATTTGAATGACGTAATTTACTTTCAGAATTTTTTGTCAGGGCGGTTCTAACAAACTTCCGTTCTTCAAAAAAAATAGAACATTTAAATGCACGGTAAGTTTATTACCGCGAAAACAAAAAAATAACTATTTATAAACTATTATTATTTTACAATAAAGCAAAGACTGCATTACAAAATTATATTTAAAAAAAAAATTGTTTAGTCTCCCACCTGTCTGAAGATATGTTCTTAATAATGTTATAAATGTTTAAGTTAGTTCCTTTTAAGCATAATTAAATCAAAATTTTCTGGGCCTTCATTAAATAATATATTATCGGGATCGTAGAACGACGACGGATGTGCAAAAAATGCGCCATTGACTTTCTTTTATACTTGATATTGAAAAAGTTGTATTAAGTTTTTATATTCAAGTTTAAAAAAAAAGTGTTTAACTAACCCAAGTATCAAATGGTATGCTTTTGTATTTATCAAGTTGTGACATAAAAGTGTCAAAACAAAATTAAACTGAAGGATAACTTCTACGATCCCGACGATATGTTTATTAATACTTATTGTATATCCAGGATTCACATTATAAACAAACTAGCAACTTTAAACTAGACGACATTTATAGAAAATATAGGTTATTTTCATACATTTGTTAACTTGACTTGGACTGTTTTGTAATTTTTTACCACGACCTTAATGTTTAACCATTTTGTCGGAGAGGAAAAAATAGCTCAAGTAAAAAAGTTTCTGTTGCCCGCAAATTTATTTTCACAGACAAGCAAAGGATAAGCTCTAGGCAGACTTGATAGGGACGCTACACCCCTGCAAATTAATTACGCTTACTCGCTACAAGTTCTTCTAGGAGAGGGTAGCAAAGGGCTGATATCATCCCTAGCACAGTATGACATTGAAATTTTCGTTCGTAAATAGTTTGTATGGAACCAAATTGAGCGTGATCGCATTGCATGTCGTGCCTCGTTTCGCGGTAGTCTAAAATTTCGTTTGTGTTCCATACTATTATCTTAATACCCGTAATATGCATCACCATTTGCAAAACGGCACCAGCGGCGCTTTAACGAGTGCTTTTTCGTATCGCTGTTTCTGTTCTTGTGTCGGCCTCGTGGTGTAATGGTCAGTGCCTTTACCTCTATGCAAGAGGTCTCAAGATCGATTAACGGCATGGTTGATATGAAATATTTATTTTAAAGGGTGTTTTTATACTTCCTAAAGCATAAGACTTATTATCTTACCTTCACGTAACAAAAATGATCAAGATATGCTGCAATAGATGTACCAATGAAGTGTTCTACGCACCATTAGGAGTGGAAAGGGAATAATGATGATTATGTTTCTGTACAGTAAAAAAATATTTGGGCATTAATTTTACAAAGTTCTTGGTTTTTTTATGTATTATTATTGTAATTATTATTACATTATGAAATGCTTAAATTTTTACCAACGAAAATTAGTTGTTGGTGCATTCCGAAACAAATCTACTCCATTTTTGAACTGATTCAGACTACATGTTGATATCAGCTCTTGCGGTAGCTTATTGCAACCATCAACAACCCTACTGCTCAGTAATACTTCCGAGGATTTGAAATGAATTTAGTTTTCTGCAGCCTTATACTGTGGCCTTCAAGATGAGCAGTTTGTTTAAACTTGAACATGGGATCCAAGTTCTGACAGCTATAGTGACTGTTAAGTATCTTGTATGTCTCTATCAGGTCGTCTCTTTCTTACCGATCCTGCAGCGTTTTAAGAACTAGAGTTTCCAGTTTCTCCACATATGGAAGCCGGCTCAGGCTTGGTGATAACTTTGTAGCTTGTATATAAAAAAAATGTATCCGGGTGGATCAACAATACAGTTATGTATGCAAAATAGAACCAAAATCCTGTACGAATATTTTCGGCTAAGTGGCTACTCTTAGGTAAAAACCGTAAATAAGAAAATTAAACGGAGATAACTCCACCTCTATTAGCGCGATTGTCTGCCCTGCTTTACTCCTGGCAGGGTAGTCATGACAATGTTGATTTTAATGATTGTTTAACAGTCACATTTCATTGATCCTAGACCGGCTTCTAAAACATGCGACTGATCACTTTACCTTCATGTAACAGATGATCAAAATAGCTGCATTTTGTTTTGCAATGCATTTCCCTACGCAACATTTTTTGTGGAGAAGGGAATGGTGATGATCATTAATTTTACATAATGAATGTATAAAGCAAGGATAACAATTATAATTCAGTGGTTTTCACATTTGATGTAGCTAACTTACCGGCAAATCTTCGTTAAATCATTGAAAAATAGTAGAGTTTCGTTAGACTCCACGAAATTCAAGCCCAAACGATACATGTTAATACTTAATACGATAATTCGCATAAGCGTTCGCAAACCCAGATAAATTTGGGCATAGTAGTCTCTCTATTCCTAGAAAGTTTCGTCAATCCACTGAACGTGACAACTATCCCTCTCGTGGGTCAAAAACTTTTTAAAGGTCGCTCTGGTGATTAATCGATCACTCGTTTGAACAACATACCTATATAAAAAAGATCTAATCACGATTGTGAACTTGAAGCGGAGCAAACACACGGAATAATAAGGTTACGGATCCAACAACTTCGAACGAACTGTTCGTTTAGCCCTAGCAGAGGCGCGCGGAGACTTTAAAAGTACTTTAAAATCTCTTTAAGTAGTATTCTTGAAAAAGACGTTAAAAGATTTATTTATTTATTTATTTATTTATTCACACTCTTTATCAAAATACAATTCCATGTTCACTTTGCTCAGCTAACAAGGGTACATACCCCGTTCCAAGCTAGACAATTTCATTTTAATATATTATAATAGTTAACAAATTAATATAGAGCACAGACAAACAAAATATAAACTTATTCGGATACACATTTTGATTCATATACATACAGACATACACATATATACACACATTTATATATATATATTTATATACACATATATACACATATATACACATGTAAATACACACACGTACATACACCCATGCGCATACACACATACATTCATAAAAACAAAGACAATTTATTTATGCGAAACATCATGATTGTCATCTATAAATATTTTTTTTTTTAATTATCCCTTATTTTTTATATTTTATTTTTGACATCCAGTAAGATTCTCCCATCCGTGGCATACATCAACTTTTCTGACTCCCTACGACCAATGTCATGAAAGAGCGAGGTCAACACCTTCCGTAACTTGACAACACTTCCGTCTTTCCACGATTCTGGCGAAAGGTTATGGACCTTTTTGCCTACATAATAGTGTTGTCTCGATGCCAGAATAGTGTTGACCCCTTCACTTAGTATAAGATTCCTATTAAAGTATCTTGTATTATGGTTGTGGTTGACGCTTGGGTAAATGTCGCTATTTAGTATATAAATAAAACACGAGTGATACTTTAATCCACAAATTTGGAATATCCAGTGACCGGTTTCATCGCTTTCGCAACATCTTCGAGACTGGTATCTTTATTAAAGAGTTAAATGTATTTATACAGAACAGATGTAAGGATGGATAATTCAAAGTTATATGATAGTAAATTAAATAAAGTTATTTTTATCTTAAGGATCATTATCAACAAATTTTCTTTGGGTTAACTAATGAATTGATATAATGCTATTTATGTGTGTAACCACTACCGTTCTCAATATATACTGTTGAATAATATTCAGTACTCTGAATTCTTTGAAGAGCAAGTCACTTGGATAACGAAATGTTTTTTTTTTAAATGACTCGGATTAAAGATTTCTGTGCAATTGCTACAGGTTCAAGGGCGGTTTTTGTGCAAGCTCCCCAACCAATTAGACCGTAAGTCAACTTACCAGTGCATGGTATAGGTGTTTCAAGTCCGGAACTTTAAGTATATTTCTAAGTGGGATGAAAAAATGTATTAAGCGCTTATTTTTTGCAGTTATAGTTTCAATTTATTCATCCCATCTCAAATACTGGTTTATAATTATTCCAAGATATTTTATACTTTGAACACTACTCAGTTTCTTGCAGTTGCAATTTACCCTCACTGAACAATTATGTAGTTGAAGTTCGTGAATTTCATTAGGTTGCCCGGCGGAAGTTGCACTAAATGCACGTATGAACTTTGTTTTATCCGAATTTAAAGTCAACAGGTTTTCGTCTAGCCATTTTTTAATATAACTTAAGTCATTACTTGTTTTTTTATGAGTTTCTGACCAAGTTGATGCGCTTTAAATTATAGCTGTATTATCCGCAAACGAAATGATTTGTCAAAGTGATGGCTTGTTACAAAGTTTGTTAATATATATCAAAAACAGCAGTGGTCTCAAAGTGCTCCCTTGTGGTACACCAAATGAGAGCTGAGCAGGTATAGATTACTCTTTTAGTTAAGTAAAAAAAAGATCTAATGCAAAAAAAAGGGAAAAAATTAGTAGGAAATATGGAAGTCTGGGTATTTACTGGGCATATAACCTGTTATTGGGTGGTTCGATTGGCAGATAGAAGAGTTGAGAAATGTGGATGTTTATACATAATTAGAATGTTAAATGTTACAGTGGTAAAATGGCAACTTAAACCAGTAAATCATAAAATTAGATTATAAGCGCTGTAAATGCCTAGACTTTCATATTTCCACCTCGAATATGTAAACCCTCCGATGAAATATATATATTTTTTAATAACTTTCTAATGAGTGAAATCCAGCCTTACAAACATGATTCGCAAATAAAATTAATTTATTTTTCAAATTTTCTGAAATTATAAGCGTATGTTGTTGATCAACGTGTTAAGTAAAAGAATGGTTCTAATTCAATTAACTTAAATTTATCATACTCAACCCCATTACAATTTAAAATCTCTTTTACGTTGTATATTTTTTTCTAAATTTTCTAAAAATATTAGATAATTTACAGTTTTTTTTTTATACTTTTTCTTCATCAAAGTTTTCAACCTTGAGTAATTTTTTAACTCTGTAAATTAATGTAAATAATAACTTTTTATTTTATTAAAATTATGAATTAATGAGAGTTCATAAAATACTTAGGTAAAAAAAGTTGCACTCATTAGTAGCATAATTTTATTTATTATTTTGTATTCCTGCAAAAACGCTTCATTGCAATTACCACGCCTCTTATACATCACGATTCGCATTCAATTTTGACGTTTGACGTCATTCCGGAACGTACTTCATATGAAAAGACCGTCGACGTCGTTTACTATTTCTTCTGAGTTTATCTTTTTTTGCACTTCAACAGGCCAGGAGGCCCAATTACAGTGGTAAATTACATAACAGAACACCCAAGCTATTTATATTTTCTTTTTATTATTATTTTTTTTTCATAATTATGTTCAATGTATGTTGAAAGTAATTTTTGCCGTTTATGTAAAAATGAATAAAAATGAATAAATTTTAAGGGCAACAATATCTGGAGATTTTGTACGCCTTTGGCGTCTGGATGTTTTTGAACGCTAACTTCTCGATCCCTTACGACAAAAAACTCAGTTCATGGGATTAAAACCTGAACCTATTTACTTAGTGTAACGTTCTTCTAACTGACACTAAACTGTGGCATTTTTTTAAATCAAATAAATACAATTGACAAATTTAAATCAAAACTTGCAAAATATTGGATTAATCATACAGTTTTATAAATAAGTGGTTGTTTTGGGAAATTTTCATTTTTTGATAAGTTAATTTTGTTTCAGAATAAACAATGTTTTTTGTTTATTTAACTGCTTTAAAAGTATCATTTAATCATTGAAAAACGTAGTTTTTGTCAGGTTGAAACGAAAAACTTTTAACTCTATTTATTAATACTGACATTAGTTGACCACACCGCGGGATTAATATTGATAAACCATCGGAATTATTCAACTAACGCCTTTTAATTATTAGCTTTACAGGGTGTAAAAACGCAGAAGATTAAAAATACATTTTTAAAATATGTTAGTCAATTTAGTATAACTTTATATTTTTATTTTAAATTTATTTCTATAAACATTGAGTTAATCATAGTTAAAAAGTAAGTTATTTTTATTTCATATTACAACAGACATGAAGAACATTTTACAGAAGGGAATATAGAAGTTTGGCGTACACAGAGCTTTTGAGCTGTCATTGGCTGGTTTAAGTGGCCACTTTACACACTGTGTAACATTTACCATTCTGTATTTATTTGAACATCTATATTCTATCGAATATTCCATCTGTTAACGTTTTTGAAGTTAAAACCTTTATTATTACTGGTGAGATTCATCTGATTGAATTATTTCACCTACATACAAACGCCTGACAGATCCCTAGGGGGTTGAATCCAGTCCTTGTCTAAAATAGTTTGGACAAACTCAAAAAACTGTTAGAGATATTTTTAATTTGTCAATAAGTTATTAAGTGATATTGTCGTTTTTTATTTATTTTGATTTTTAAATAGTGCGCTTATAAATGATCACAGCTAGAGTATGCATCTGCAGTTTGGAGTTCCGCTTATTACTGCAACTCTAAGGTATATCCAATTTAAATAAGGCTTACCTGTGTCAGAAATAAATTGTAAATCCCTGATGACTAATTGAAATTTACTATTACTGTCAAGCAGGAGGACAATAAATGACCTCTTGTTTATTTATAAATTATTAAATAATAAAATAGATTGCCCCGAACTGTTAACTTTAATAAACTTTCGTATTCCACATAGTTCAACAAGACTTTTTGTTTTGTTTTACAGTCATCACAACATGGTACTTATTATTCATTGAATTCACCAATTTCTTGCATGCAGTGACTTGCAAATCAATAAAGTAATGATTTAGAATTATTTTATACCACGTCGCTGATGATCAAGTCCTGTGTTTCGAAAAATAATTAACAATTATAAATTCAAATAATGATTAGTTTTTCACTTTTGTTAAAACTCTTAACACTTGTGTGTATAATTAAGTTTTTTTGTTTAGTATTAATATTTATATAAATCGCAAAGTAAACTTTTTTACTTTCCTTTTAAAGCACTTTCTTTTTCGTCTAGCTTTTTTCTTCTTTTCTTCTGTTTTAAAACTGCTATTTTCTTTAATTAACCTTTCTTTTATAAAATTTAATACTTGTATTGTTGCGAAGGTTTTTACGGTCGTTGTTATCATTTTTTTTATTTTTTGGGTGATACCGTGTGTGTTGGATTTGTTCCGACGTTTCGGCTACCACTGCAGGAGCCATTCTATTTTCTGCAGATGTAATTTACCATTGTTTACTTGTCTAGATGTTTTTTTAAATCTTTTTTAATATCATACCTTTTTTACTGGTTTTATTGTAATTATGTAAAAGGTTCATGGAACCGTAAATAAATAAATTAATAAATATTTTATTAAAATAAATTAATTGTTTTATACATAGGTCTCAATATCAACTTTTAATTTTGGTTTGGTTCTTTCCCATTTTGTAATGTTTTCTTACTGCCATACCGTGAAGATATTTATTTGAGTTCTTAAAATTGAAGTCATAATTTCATCATTATATCAGCACCCGATGGTGCAGAGGGAACTTTATTGTAATACCAAATGCAGCATATCTTGATCTCGCCCCTTACACGAAGTTAAATTGGTTAGTATTACGCTTCAGTGACAGTAAAAATTGCATTGTTAAAGCAAACACTTCATCTCCATCCTGCCAGAAATTACGAGACAAATGCGCCAACTAACAAACAATACGAAGCGCAATAATTATACTCACGTTATTTCCCTTTTTAGGAAATGTATTTTATGTAAATTTTGCTAAAACACGGACCCATGACCTCGCGCATGCTAGTCAAATTTGCTTTTCTTTACGTCACGAAGGGATTATGAAGGATAATACTTTAAAATTAACGACATTTTAAAAATTTTGTTTTGTTTTGTTGTTTATTAACCCTTAAATATAGCTATCGGAAAAATCTGTATGGATGGGAGATTTCATTTTTCAGTGACCGTATCAGAATTTATTGTTGCGTCGCGCCCACTCGAGGGCTCAAGTCTCAATGATTTATATATATTTATAGCCTGCCATTTGCCGTCACAAAAGGGGGATGTTTTATTTTTTCATAAATATTATCAACGAAAATTACTACCGCTAAATAGAATAATTTTAATTTAAAAAGATAATTTATGTAACATTGAGTAAAATTTACAATGGCGTTTTATAAAATTATGGAGTTTTAGCGATGCATTATTTACAACAAGTATTGGGAGTCGCTAATGTTATAAAATTAACTTATACAATTTTTTTGAAAAATAATAAAAATTGATAAAAAACATATGACACTTTCAAAATATTGAGGAACATTTCACTTTTTTGTAAATTTGTAATAATTGAATTTTTGTTATCTAATTTTGGTAATTTATTAAAATAAAGAAAGTTCATTTGGGTTAAAAGAACATTAACGTATCTGATCATTATTTTCCGCTCTGCACCCAACGGTGAGGTGCATAGGGCACCGCATTTATAAATTAAATGCAGCATATTTCGATCAAAGAGGTAACGTGTACCTATCTAAGCTTCATGTGTCAGTCCAAGAACAATTAAATATTGTAGTTAAACATTTCACTCACAGAACGGTAGTTTTCTTTTTGAACCTTGACAAACAAATATGTTGACATTTAAAACAAAACCAACAAAAACCAAAATAAGAAGCCAAAAAAAAATACTAAAAAAATGCGTGTGTGTAAAAGGGTGTGAGAGAGTGTAGGAGTAAACCAACAGAAAATAAGGAAGCGCAAAATAAAAATAATGTTCGGAACAGAATTTGAATAATGTGATGGAGATTTTTTTTTCACAATTTTAAATTAATAAGGATCTACAAAATGCTGTCAACTAAAAAAATTGTTTTTACAAATAAGTAGCATAATTTATTTTTTTAATTTGTAATTTTTAATTCCCGTGAAAACGGTCGAATCTTGACGTCACAATTGTCAAAGCCAAATATGTAGCATTTCGGTTGAGACATATTTTCAAGAATTAAAATTTAAAAGTTATGTATGGAATTAATATTCATATTGATTTTGAAGTAATTATAACTATTTTATCTTAATCGGCTTATTCCTTGCGAAAGACTTTAGTTTCAATTTATAAATAATCTTAAGCAATTCAGCCATTACGTTCCCTCAAAGAATAAAGTTTTTATGAATATCAGAGGGTATATTTTGGTTTTAAAGAGGATTACTTCGTTAATCCTCAATTAAAAATAGACCACCTTAGTTGATTTCAAATACTTTACTGACAGCTTAATTCAGTTGAAAACTGTTTTTGAAAATGAATTTGTTTATTAGGAACACGTCAAAATGGATTATTTCTTGATTGGTAGATTAATCTCATCCCATATTCATGTTGTTTGGTTGGAAATATTTTGTTTGGGCGGTTATTTTAATTTCAAAATATTTTAGCTATCACGAGCTTTCGTAAGTTATTTTGATTCTGCAATAACCGAACTAAAAATCACTCGGTTCTCAAAAAAACGTAACATAACGTACTTGAAGAAATGGGTGACACGATACTATCCGGAAGCTGATCATAAAAAAATTCTTATAAATTCGTCAGTTTGAATGGAAAATTTCAGTTAATTAAATCGACGTGTTTTACAAAAAAAAAATCGATGTCCCAAATATTAAACTAATGATGTCATTTTTTGTATGTACCTTATGTGATTTCCAATCAACCAAATCAATATATATCAGAACAAACAAATAATAATATTGTATTATTAATACGACTTTATAGTAAAATCTTCCGGAAAGTTTTGAAGACCAATTGCTATATAAATGTGTTATATTTGAAGCACTTACTTGTGATTCAGTATAGTAAAATAAATAAAACCAACTATGTTTTTAACTACCTATATGTTTTTTAACCAGTTTCAAAGCTACACAAGTGTATTTAATTAAGTATACCTTAATAAAGAAGCGTTATAGCTTTAGAACCAGTCTGTAAAAAAAAAAAAAAAAGTTGTTAGAAACAAAGTGGTTTTTATTTACTTAATTTTACTTTTTTTCATAATTTTTTTTATTTTCTTACATTTTTTTTTCAAACGTACATAAAAATTAAATAAAAAAACTAATTGGGCGTAGATGGAAAAAAAGGCAATAAAACTTATTAATATTACGAATCGACAGAAAATGAGTTTTCTGTTTTATTTTACTCGATGAAAAACATATTTTTTAACTGAAGAAGAAAAACGTATTTGTAAACAAGGAGATGCTTATAAAACACAATAAATCTTCAAACCCCTTCAAAATTCAAGAATCACTGACTGAAAAAGGGTTTAAGACAAGATGATTGCCTGTTATTTATTCTTGTATGGGAAAAAGGTAAGTGCCCATATTTCGAGCAGCTGATCCTTTTAGAAAACTACCGGGATTCTTATTTATTCTTAGATATTATTGTATTCATAAATCTTTTTATACGTTTTTTTGTAATAATATTTATCACAGGAATTTAATAATGTATCGTTTTTCACTTTGGTAAAACTAATCGGTGTTATAATTTAGGAAACTGAGTCTCACATTCATGTGTTTCCTAATACGTAAAATAATTCCGTAGAATCTTTTTAACATCAATATTGGCTATGACAATTTTACTTCACCAATATCCACAGATGGAATAATAAAAAAATTGTCGTCATTGAAATTGAAACGGAAAAATACTAAAGTTATAGGAAAATACACCTTCGGAAAAAGGGATTTTGAATATTATTCAATTAAAATCTAAAACCTACTTCCACTATCTATTAAAACAATTAGGAACAAGAAAATGTTTAAAAAGGCTTTAAAAAAATGGATAGTGGAGCTAGGTAGAAGTAAAATGGATTGTCTCATTTGCCCAAACCAATATTGAATCAACCACTCCACAAGTGTATAGCTTATGTTAGGTTTTTGTTATTTTCATTGTGCGTTTTGTAATATAAATAATATAGATGTTCATATATACCTTGTTATTAAAACTGAATATTTCGTCAATTATCTATGTTTATTAAATTAGTCTTCTTTGTTTTTTCTCTAATGTAAAAACAATTCAAACAAGTATATTGTTAAGTGTCCTCGGCACGGGTAACCCCAGGGAGGAAACATTATTTTTATTATTAAATATAGTTTGTAAGAGAAAAATATGAATAAATAAATAAATAATAATATGTTTATTTATAAGATATACTGAACTTCCTCATTAGATAAATAAATAATAATAGGTCATCATTATTCAGATGGTGAAACACCTTGTTCTGTTTTTATGCAAATAAGATAATTTATTTTCTTTTTTTTCTCCAATTTATTACTCTAATTAATTGCGTGTTTATCATAAGAACCACATATAATTAAATTTCGTCTGCAATTGTTAAGTTGTATCTGGTCATTTTTGCCTGCAACGTATCAGACAGCTATTCTCCTGCGCAATCCCTTAATTACGCGGGTAATGCATATAAATTCACGCGTTATGTCGATAGTTCGTTAGAAGCTTTCGTTTGGCTCGCCCTTTTCCGCCGCTCCGAAGTTCAAGTGCGTACGTGACGGATTAGGTAAATCAGCTCGGACTTTTTGATTCATCTTGCTGGACGCGCGTTTGTCGCTGTTTTTCGCACGGGCAGGCGAGAACGTTTTTTTACCTCTGTTAAAAGTGTTACTAAGCTATTGTCAGACATGAATCATAGTTCAATATCCTCGCATTAGTTTGTATTGTTGTATACTCGCGTTTATCGAACTGATGCCAGTTAGAATGTCGATATAGGGAAACATTGGGAAACACTGGTCTATAGAGTTTCTACAAATGTCATAACCGTCATTACTAACGTACGAGTAAATCGTGTTCAACCGTAAATTTTGTCGCGCGTCGCTAAAAGTTCGCATACAACACTCAGCAACGTGTATAACCTTTCATGACTGCCCGATGCGGCAAGCATTTTTTAAATTTATTTTTTTAAATATTTTTCCAAGCCAATCAATAGGCCCATAAAAGCCCTAATAGATTGGCATTAATCATATATAATTCAATGAACTTGCATACTTAACCCAAAAAATCTTAGAATCTATTTAATTTTACAATAGGTATAGTCACGGCATGATCGAGGCAGAAATGGGAAGTGTGTCATTTCATGTCACGAAGATAACACTGCTTGCATTTTGAATGCTTGCCCTCGCTGTAGGAACACATCAACTGCACTGTTTAGTGAGATTGTGTTAACCGTTCTGAGGATCCTTTCCCGAGAGGAAAAGAATTTGTTGTCGGTTCTAAAATTCTCCACAGTAAAAACAGCACTGTTTCGCAAGTTACGGTTAGCTACATTATATTATTTTAAGCAAAGACATTGTGGGTATCTATAAAACTTGAGATTATTTTGTAAAATAATATTAATCCAGAGAAAAAAACTTTAAACTCTTAATTGAATATGTGAAAGTATTCTAATCGTATGAGTATTCTAATCAGACAACTGACAAGGACAATCGACAGTTAGGTATGACTACATTAATTTATAAGTAACCAGCATAAACATGGATACGACAAGTGCCGCTCGTCCTCACATAAAACCTAGCCCCTGCGTTTTTTCAGAGACAATGAAACTCACTTTCCATCTCCAGTGTAACCAGAAAATAACTTTATCTGTATTCTTCGCAACTAAGCCCCGACGAGATACGTCTTTCAAAATCCATCGATTCATTTCATAAACACTCTACTCCAATTAGAAATTGCCTTAGAAACATTACAACATTACAACATCACAACATTACAACATCAGTCTCCATCTCTAGCGTAACTAGAATAAGTCGATCGACCCCGGAAAACTCCGCTGACAATCATCCAGTGCAGGAACCCCATTTTTGACCAGCAATATATATGTAGGATGAAATTGTTGGGTGTTTGTTGAAGTTCCTACCCCAGTCAGAGATTGACAGAGAAGACACGAGGTTGGTGTTTAATGCGTATTTATTACATGGCGAATAAGATACAGCACTTGGTTATGGAGCACGAGCGTAGCTGCGATGATATTTTAGGTGAACTAATTTAACACGTGTGTGTCATCGACTATGGACTATGGACCCTTCATATATATCTTCTCAGCAGAGAATTTCCATCTCCGTGAGTGTCCCAATCATCTTGGTTTGTTTTCCGTCTCTCCTGAGAACTCACTGGCATAGGAATATTGTCATAGTATAACTAGTATTGATCAGACTGAACTCAGATACGTTACCAAGGCAATCAAAACGGGATATAGACAAATTAATAAATGTCAATTCTTTAATACAAAATATTGTAATAAGTAATTACCTACCTATTGAATATTCTCCACATTTATGCCAATATCGAGTTATTAATATTTCTAGGTTAGTAAATACCTTATTTCTTCAACAGGATATGACACGTATATCAAACTCATCCTAATACCCACTCATAAACTGTGACAATGGAGTCCTATCTCTAAAAAACTACCGAGTCTTAATGAAATAACACACCTTATACAGAGAGGCGGTTAATATATATATCGGGAGAAAATTATAAAACAATTATTGACAGACTAAATCATGATCTTAATAGTGTATCACTGTGGCTAAAAATTAATAAATTAAAATTAAATGTTAACAAAACTAAATATATGAATATAGGAAACAAAAGAATAGAAATTACACCATCAATTGTAATAGAAAATGAAAAACTTAATGAAGTCACTGAAATTAAATATTTAGGTGTAATGTTGGATTCAAAACTTACATTTCACCAAAACGCTAAGATGGTAATAAATAAGATTGCAAAAAAAATATCAATTTTGGGAAGGATCAGAAGATTTGTTGATAAGGACTCCTGCAAAACTATTTACAAAGCAATTATTGAACCACACGTTAACTACTGTAGTAGCATTTTATTTTTATCAAACAAAGAAAACATAGATAAACTTACTGTATTACAAAATAAAACCTTTAGAATCATTTTGAAAAAAAACAGATATACGAGGGTAAAGTCGATGGTAAATGAAATGAAATTATTAACATATAAACAAAGAATATTTTACAATACAATGATATTTGTTCATAAAATTATAAACTCTAAGAAAAAAACAGAATTTTGGAAAAAATTGATCGGAACCAGCATGAACACGATCACAATACTAGAGAAAAGAACAAAATTAGACTTCCATTTAGGAAAAAGGCAAAGTCACAAAATTCAATTTTATTTAAAGCAATTAAAAAGTATTACGAAATGGAAAAAAATATTTATGAAGAAAAAAACATATCAAAATTTAAAATAATGGTCAAGACATATGTGATAAACAATTTATAAATTAAATATATTTTCAATGTTATTATTAGAACACACATAACAATATGTATGATATGTGTGCCCTACTTTAAGATTTAAATAAATAAAAAAATAAAAAATAATAAAAGAAAATGCCAGGTCTAGTACTTTAAATGCGATTTTCATAACGAACTTTCCGCACCTAGATGCCTCGAGTCTCTCGGATACGGGTATGAGTATTTCCGAGTTTCTCCAGGGTACGATCGGCTACAACAGTTTAGAGACTAGAAGGAATGTGTATTTGACTACACATTTTTATCGATCGTTGCGCAGTATTATCGATAATCCTGAGATTATGATGAGCATTGTTTTGTATGTTCCTGATAAGTAAGGTAATTTATTACGTTTATTTCTATTTTTATAAACCTTTATATTTTTAATATTTATTTTTATTGAATATGTTCTGTAACTTAAATTATAAAAATAAAACTTTTAATTTATTGGTTGGTTGGAAGAAATTGTCATTTGGCAATAAGCCCGCCAATGCACAAATAACATTATGTACAAAAAGATGAATATTTTATTTTTTTTTAAATAACCTAAGACAGCGTCAGCATAGATTGTTTCATATTCCGATATACAGGACCAATCTGCCGATGGTTATGCCTGTTGGAAGGGCTACCGCTATGCTGAACAACATTCAATGTATCCGAAGGTTTTTTCCGGAGCAGAATCCTCCTACTACTTTGACACGAATCTATTTCATGTATTTTTTAAATATTTTTTTATAATGTGTACGTATTGAATGTGTGTTTTCAAAGTATATGTTATATTTAAATAAATTAATTGAATTACATAGTTCATGAATTAATAATAATATTTTACATAAAATCACACTCAATTTCATTTTGGAGGCAAATATTTCAGTAGGAACGCAGTAATTTTCTATTGTGTCGAACAATCAATCTGAGGAACAGAATAAATCAATGACCATCATAGACACATTGTTGAGTGAAGGGATAAATAATTATGCAATGTCAATTACAATGAAAATAAATTGCCGAGTGAATAATTGTTATATTTTACCCTTAATCTGCTATTTTAAGGAATATCTTTGGTATTAAATAAAATTTCTTTATTTAAAAAAGTTAACCAGTAAGTTTCTTTATCACTATTGTAATCACTAAATAATATTATTTATTTTTCCTTTAGTGGTGAAAAGACCTAAATAAAGTTACATTAGGTATATCGTGAGCATTTAGTAAAAGAAATACTGGCTAATAATATTTTTTTACAATTTCAAGACTTTTTCTCCATGTTTTAGTGCTGGATCACTTACTGAAAAAACCACGGTCACTTATTTTTTTACAAAATTTATAATTATAATATATCAATTTAGTAATAAAGATCTGCCATACGAAATATTAACAATATCAGAACACTACCATACTTATTCAGTTAATTGGAATTCCTTTGTTAGATATAGTGTAAAGCAAAATAAACTTAAAATCAAAAGTCTAATAAATAGCAAAACTATTTGTTTGTGACTATGTAAACACTTCAATCTGGATATGCCAACAAACAAGAATTCCAACTAGGCCAGTTTTTTTTTGTATGCTCACGATATCTCTTTCGTCAAAAACTTTTTACAACATATCGTTGAGAAATATCTATAATGTATCAATATTTCCGAAAGGTTTCATTAGCCAAGCTGAATAAATATCGGAACTTTGACATAAATATGTGTTCTTTATATTTAAAAAAACTATGACAGTACCGATCACCATCAAGATAAACTTGACTATCATTTAAAAAAAAAACAAATTTTGTAAGACAGTATTAATTTAGCACTAAAATGAGCTCTTATGATACAAAATAATATTGTTTACGTTATTAATATACATAAAATGATCAAATTTCAACCCCTTACATCCATCACTACATGCCTCTACAAACACAAAATACTACTTGACATAAATACTTGGTTTATTAACTCCATATATATTAGACTCTTAGGCAGTGTTGAAATAATAAAAAAGGATTGAGATTCAATTTTCTATTATACCTTCATAAAGAAAGACGTGTATCTCCGGAACGGGGTGATGATTAAATGATTAATAATTGGATACTTAGTGTTTTGTTATAATGTTTTTCATTTCATTGAGGGGAGATCCTTAAGCCCACCATTCACCCGCAGCTATTATTGAGTCCTGGGGGACTCTCTGTCAGCTGCATATAGAGGAAAGTTATTATAAATATTCCTAAGGAATACAAACTATATGCAGATTAGGGAAGGGGGGGGGGGGGGAAGGATGTATGGACAGAGGCCAGCACGTCGTCCCCACCCCCCAGGATCCCCTCAATGTCTCTGTCTTTTTATTAAAAAAATATGTATTTACACAAACAGTTTACATGAATAAACGTATTCAAATATACAAAACAATTTCTTAAAACTATAGTAGCACAACAAACATAACTTACACAACAAACATAAGTAAAAACACGGATATTTACAATGAGAGAACGGCTTTGAATAAAGAAGGACTCCTTGGGTGGTCAGAAGCAGAGGATCCGAATACCACCAAAGACAAAACAAAAGAACGTGTGCGTTCCGCTCGGAAGGAAGCACAGTCCCAACTGAATGAGCATCCCACAGGAACAGTTGCCTGTCCCACCATATTTTACCCACCTAGGCATCCGCGCATCTGAGGAGCTCCCAACGCGATACCCAAGTCCGGACAAACTGACGGAAGAGCGCAAAATTCGTACTGTAGGCCATCAGATCCACATTCCACGCAGGTCGCATAACCCCTGTCAGACCATTCAGCATCTCATATCTGGCATCATCCAACAGCACACAGTGCCACAGGATGTGTTCGGCCAATTGATGGTTGATTTCATTACAATGTTAACAAAAGGATTCAAAATAGAATTGAATGTTGTACAGGATGTAACGTGATCACTTATATAAGTCAACGACAGATCATACGCCTTATGAATTTGCATATTGCCTTATCAAAGAAACCTTTACACGTCTGTTTAAAGTATGTCAATCATTTTAGGACTTATTTTCCATACTTTTGAGAGTTGATCTAAGTACGTACGCCTAAGTACCACCGACGCCCATTATAATTCTGAAAACAGCACACATGCGAACGTGGAACGCGAAATGATTATATTATTACGTTCTGCTTATTATGATTTATTGTTCAGCCTTGGCATTCTCCTTTACATTCCTACCATAGAACAAGACTTCTACCTACACTTTATACGTATTTTGGGAACAGCTCTGTTTATCAGAAGATTTATAGTCCTACCATTCTGTCTTTGTCAATAAAACCCTTACGCGTTTAAAAAATATTTATTACTTTTTAAATGTTTACTTACATCTTGCATAAAAGTAATACTTTCCATCTATCCAAAGGATTTGAAAGCATTATTAGGATTTCTGTAAAATATAGAAAAATTTTAATAATCCACTTTTATTTGACTACACTTTCTTTTGTACTCTGAATCTTTATTTTGGAATCTTTATTTTATCTGGCAGTGCAAACAGTGACTTTTTTATAGGTGAGATATATTTTTTTCATAATCTGTACCTGCATGTACATACATATAAGTAATTATTTTATAAATAACAACAGATATAGAGAATATTTTAGAGAAAATAATATGGAAGTCTAGGCCTTTACAGGGCTTATGAGCTGTCATTGGCTGGCAAATGCCTAAACTCTTATATTCCCTTCTCTAAAATGTTCTCCATCTCTGTTGTAATTTGCTAATCTTAATGACTCCCTAGGGGGTGAAATCTAGTCTTTTGTTTACAAACATTTGGACAATCACAAAATATTGTAATATAACCAACTGGTTAGAAAAGACGTTTAAAAATTTAAAAATTGTTTTCAGGCGTTGCCTAGTATTTGAAATAGTTCGATCAAATGAAGTTCTGCACAACAATAATGGTTTCAGGTCTTTAACTTAACTAAAATCAACAGATGGAAGAATTTAAGATATATGGATGTAAAAACATGGGAAAAATTGTGAATGTTACACAGCGTGTAAAGTGACCACTTTAACCAGCCAATGACAAGTCATAAGCCCTGTAAATGCCTAGACTTCCATACTTCCTTCTCTAAAATGTTCTTTATCTCTGTTGAAATTTGTTAAACTTAATGACTCCCTAGAGGGTGAAATCCAGTATTTTGTCTACAAACATTTGGACAATCTCAAAATATTGAATTTTTATAATAAATAAAATTATTACATGAACATGAATCCTTATAAACATCTGGACAACACGCTTCATAGTATAAAAATCTTTGCAATGTCTAGCAATATTAAAATAATTATTACCGATAATCCACCAATTAAAGTTAAACATTAATTAATAACTTTACGACATTATAATGGATGTATTCTTTATTATTTATTTACAATATTTGCAAACGTTTAAAAAAATAAAACAATGACATTCATCACATATATTCCCAATAATATTGCAATAAAAATGTTAACACTGAGCACCGCCACGTGACCGCCACCGTTTGCGTCCGCTCCGATTACTTCTAAAAATGAGTCATTCATTCATTCAGTCACATCTTCTAAAAATGAGTCATTATGCCAAAAATTGAGACATCCACCGACAACATTACGTTAAGACGGATGGATGAAAGACCTGGTGTCTTACGTCAACTGTACACTATCAAAGGAAAACGTTCCTTAGAAAATAATGTTCGAAATGCTATTCTCCAAATGAAGAAGCTTCATTTAATATTTGTAATCTGCAAGCTTCATTAAGGAGGAAAAAACACCAACAGGATCTTGCGATGTTAAAATACAATATGCATATGAAGAAATAAGTTGAAGCAATCGGCCGATTTCTTTTCTCCACTGGGATTGAGCTGGGCGCTGGGTGCGCTTATAGATGTTTATATTCGTTTTTTGAGGAAAATATAAATGATGACGTTAATTTATAATAAACCCTTTTTTTTGTTTTCCTATAATTAAAACCACAAATAAGCATTTAGCAGTCAAATATGATGGTAAGCTGCCCATAACCACTTATACGGACGATTTGCCCCTGGTATCTAAGGTATTACTACACGAAAAAAGTATTTTTATATTTTTATTAACTATCATAATATTATAAACATAAAATTACACATTTATTCAAAGTTGCTGTGACTATTTAACCTATTCTAAGCCAGTCAAAAAAATATATAAAAAACTGTAATCAATAAAAAAAAATAGATAAAGGTAGTAGATTTAGTTGAAATAAAATAGAAAACATAGTAAAATACAAAGATAAAACAAACAAAGTAAAAAATGCAGTAAAAAAACATAATAAAAATGAAATAAATATTTTTTAATAAACGGATTTAAAACCTAGTAAAATACATTATAAAATCTAAATACAACGTAAGAAACATAGTAAAAGACAAAGTTAAAAAATCTATTTAAAAACCTACTCAATACGTAGTAAAAAACAAAATACAAAGCAAGAAACATAGTAAAACTGACGACAACTGTTAAAAATATTATTATTAACATTAGAATGTGAATTGTAAAAGTAAAAATATTTTGTTAAATGTTTGTAAACCCGTAAGGGTTAATCAATAAAAATTTAAATAAAAAAAAATAAAAATATTTAGATTAAACAAATATGTTTTTAAGAAAAATTGGGTTATTCTTATTAAAAAAATGGTGTGATTGATTGTTCAGTTATTTAAAATATTTTTTTTAAACCTGGGTATTTTGTGTTGAGATTTACTACTACATTTGGACCTCCTGGTCTGTTGTGTAAGAATAATACATAAAAAATGTTCGTAGGAGAGCATTGAGCTTTGTATTACCCACAATTTTATTTACAGTTTGAATATTTTACAGATATACAAAAAGAATTGCTAAAAATAACTTAATTAAATGCCTGTCCTGGTCCTTAGAATACATTTTATAAAATAAAATAAAAGCGCTTCATTTTGTTTGACGATAGGTTCTAAACTCTTTGACATAAATTAATCTATCGTTCTTCAACTTCTATTCCAATTTCGAGACACAGAAAATACGCCTCTTTTGTATTACAAATTACAACTTTTTATATTTGTAACACGATAGTTGAACATTGGTTTTCTTATAAGACTGGACATAAACGTCTCATGGTTCTACACGACACTGAATCAGCTGCCAAGACCTCATCATGTCCGTGTTAGATGATAATCTGTCTTGTTATTCTCCAAGATATACATGCATAGGAGTACATTGGCAAAGTAAGTAATCGGGTGGATGTATTATGATATTAATTTGAGCCTGTTCTTAGTCTTGGCCCAGAGTACTAACCCTCGGAAAGGAAGATTGATGACGTCATTAGGAGTAGATTAAACCGTATTTTTGATACTTGTATTACCTCAACGATTAACAATATGATTATCATTAACGAATTACAACAGGCCTGGAGAACATTTTAGAGAAGGGAATATGGAAGTCTAAGCATTTACAGGGCTTATGACCTGTCATTGGCTGGTTTAAGTGGCCACTTTACACACTGTGAAACGTTCACCATTTTTTCCATGTTCGAACATCCATATTTCTTCAATTCATCCATCTGTTAATTTTAGTGAAGTTAAAGAGCAGAAACTTTAACTGTTGTGAAGAGATTCATCTGATCTAACTATTTCACAAACAAGGCAACTTCTGAAAATAATTTTCCAATTTTAAAATCAACAGATGAAGAATCGAAGAAATATGGATTTTCAAACATAGGCAAAATGGTTAACATTACGCAGCGTAGAAAATGGCCACTTTAACCCACTAATGATAGGCCATAAGCCTTTTGAATGCCTAAACTTCCATATTCCCTTTAAAATGTTCTCCAATTCCGTTGTTATTTGTTAATATTAATGACTCTCTAGGGGATGAAGTTCTGTATTTTGACTACAAACATTTGGACAAACTCAAAATATTGTAAAATGATAGTCATATTATCATCTTTTTCATACTTTAATTGGTAAGTTAAGCACTTTGTTATTTTACTTTTGGTTAGTTTTACCCTTGTAACGTTTGGAAACTATTACAGTTTTTCTTCGTATATGCAAAATTACCCACAACACAATACATAAAAAAAACCTGAACGTATACTTATAATTTAAAACTTATTTTCATAAAGTGATTCTATTGAAGTTCCAATACTTATTCTTAAATCCCAAATGCGAAAAAAAATGCTGGCACGATAAGAAGAAAAAGAAAATTTAAAAAAACAATATTGCAAAGAAGTTTTCATTTCTCTCGATCTTTTCACAATTTAATTTTAAATTCTAGCAACTTCCAATTTTACTTTTGAACACATATATAATTTATTTATCTTTTTTTATAAGTGTAAACCACTTTAAAGTTTTTTTTTTAATGAAATAAATTTATTTGCTTTGTATTATTTTTTTTAAATATTTTTCTACAGTGCTTAAAGTTTTTTTGCTAAGTAACTTGAAAACCTTAATTAATTATTCTCTTCACCATGTTATAGCACGTTTGTGAGTGTATGTGTATGTGCGTGTATGTGTATGTGCGTGTATGTGAGTGTTCCTGTGCGTGTGCGTGTATGTGTGTGTATAATTATACATGCAAGCGCACGCATGCGCATTTGCATATGTATATGCACTTATTTATAACATGTTTTCTACAGCCTATTTACTTTTTGTAATATCTGTGTATTTTGCAGTTAAACTTTTAATATTATAATCCAACAGCAAGCACAAGAGGTTGCCTCTTTTTGGAGTGGTATTTCGTTTTGTTTTTTGTTTCTGTACGTTTGTTTTACATGTTTTGTTTGTTAACATGTTGTTACTTTATATTTTACCAAACATAAAAATTCAAAAAAAATGTTCGAGTTTGCTATTCACATATTGATCTACCATATATTAAAAAAATCTGATTATGTTTCTGATTCCATATAATATTTGTGATGATATACGCGTATGTCTTTAGGACTAGAACTCTAGGACTTTTTGTCAAACGGAGTTAGGACTAATGTATAAAAAAATGTGTAATAAACTGTTTATGAGTACATAAAATAAATTGTAAAAATTATTCAAAGCACGTTTTTCTTTCGCAAATACCTTTGCATACTATGTCAACATTTTTTCAACCTTATTTTTCAAAAATAATATGGAGGAGTCACAGATATTTTAGAAATGTATATTAATATTTTTATGTATTTCATTGCTTTATATTTGTTTTTTATTATATATTATATTAAATTATTTATGTTCAAGTAACATGTTTTCTTGGCACATACATTTACTTTATATTTGTATACTAACGATTTTTCATTTCATTCTTTTGATTAGCTAGACATTAATATTTAAGTAGTTACAGTTTTTTTTATGTTATTGGTTTTTTAGTATAGGACTACTTATGCTCTAAAAGATAAAAAATCTCCATCTTAGAACAGATTGAGCCATGTTAGATGGAGACTATCATAAACAGAGAACACTCCGTTTTCATTCTATATTGATTAGTTTTATATAGATTTCCTGTTTTTAAATATGTTGACTTATTTTATCAAATAAATTTATAAAATCATCATAAAAAAGAATTGAACACTTAAATTAAACAATCAAGTTGATAGTTTTTGTCATTATTTGGTTCCAAAACGTAAATTATTCTAAACTTATAATAGAAGAAATCAAACACTGATTTGAGTCTACTAAACACTTTATTTTGTTTTTACAAATATAAAAACAAAAATTTCGTGACATTTGTTTCGCCTTATTGGGGTATTTTCAAATTTTTAAAATTATCTCAAGATATAAAACTAGAAAGCTTCATTATCAATCTCACAATACAAACATTTATATCAATAAATACTTACTTTGTAATAATTTTTTTCCGAATTTCAAACAAAAATACTCAAATTCACAATTACCTATTAAACACTTGGCCTTGCCTTTAACAATTGGTTTTTCCCACAATTATGATTAATGTACGAGTACATGCTATAGTTCATAAGAATATTTTTTACTCAATAACCTTAAATTATACTATAACTATATAAGGACATTCAATTCATCTAATCTTCACATTCGTTTCAAAATGCCCTAACAATTGCTACAAAATTTTATTTTTGTAAAAATAAAATCAAGTGTTCAGTAAACTCAAATCAGTGTTTTATTTCTTATATTATAAGTTTAAATATGGAGTTCTACAAAATAAACACCCAATCAATCAATAGTATATGATTTTATTTTTCTGCTAACAAAACAACTTTTTATAGAATTTTCTAACCTTTAATCCAACAAACCTTTTCATAGATTTTGTAATCATGTCATTCATTGAATACACATATTTATTTAAATAACGCATTTCGGCTATTAAGATTACATGATATAAAAGAGAGTTTGCAAAACACCTATGTAATAGGAGGAAAAAAAATACACACATATAAACGCACAACTTACCTACAGTGTGTTTTACTCCAATGTAATAACAAAGTATTGGGTGTTAGCATAATTTTTTTCTATTTTCCAAATAAAGAGAACAAGACGTCGAATTATAACAAAATATTAAAAAATGTATTCTTAGTACATATCTTCTCCTTTATTGTGAAGATTGAACGCAAACAGAAGGTGTCGAAAGTGCTCACTTTCGTCTACTTGACATTCTTATTTGAAAGCTTGGAATCAAATAAAGTGTGACGTAAGACCAAACATCATATTTTTTAAAGCGGAATGTTTTTTTAAAAAAGCGTTTACATTTTACAATTTTTTATACTTTTGATGATCGTTTTTAAGTTTGAAAAAATAAACAGAAACTGCTTATTTCAACACCTAATACATAATTCAAATTATAATCGTTTAAACCCAATATATTGGAGTTGATTTCCTCTTTTTGACAAGAACGTATTCGTTGTTTTTTGTAGTATGGTAGTGATAAACTAAATGTATCAGAATATGAAGCATATTCATTGCCAGTGTATTTTTCTCATATTCTGTTTATAAGCGAGTTGAATTGAGTAACAGCTTCAGAATTTTGACAATAAAATCCAGTAGATGTTCTGCTTAACCACAACCTAGACGTTACAATGAAATCAACTTCAACTTATTCGTAAATACATTAGTTTTATCATTTTATGCAAAGTTATTAGATCGGTTGCAGTTCTTTGATCGTCGAATCGGGTTAATTTTAGAATTTATTTGACACTTTTGAGATTTATGAACCTGAACTCTATTTATATTGTCTTATTAACATGACAAGACACTAGAGGATAATGGGAAATCTTAGTCCTTAATATTGGTAACTCTCATCCTGGAGTGGGAAAGTCAATTCAAAGTTCCCAACTTGATATACCCTATAAAGGAGCTTTACGACATACAATTCTAAGGGTGAACTATAGAGGTTTGAAACAAAGAGGTCATGTTTTCGGTAAACGAGTTGCTCAAGTCTAGTACTTTCACTGCCATATAAAAGAGAGGAATAGAAAAAAATCTTTAGCTACGAATACTAAAAATACGCCTTGAAACAGCCCAAAAAATGCTTAAAACACCGCAATGCTTTTTGATAGGTAGATCGATGGGTATATAGGTTTGATCTGTAGGACCGTATGTACTCGTATGTTCAAACGAACACTAACCTTGCAATTATATTTTTCCCATACCAAATCAAATGAGAATGTCGATTTTTTTGTGATTGCTGGTAATCTTCTCTATGATGTCTTTTTTTGACCGCTGCGTTGCAATCATAATTCCGCTTAAAAGAGCATTCACGTTTTGACAGTTCGACTATCAGAGCACCTGATCCCTTACATTATTTTTCGCACTCTTTGAGATCAAATTCCAAATTTAGTTTCCTGTTACCGAATATGTTACCGAATATCTTAAAATTTATTAATGGATAAAATGAATTTGAGTATGTATTTGCAAGTGGTATTTATTTCCTATACTTATAAAAATAACACATTTTGAAATCTGACTTTTGTTCAGATAAACATTGCAAGAACTTTTAAAATGCAAGGGGAAAAAAAGCAACGAAAATAACAAATAATTATCTCATTCGATTTTTAAATATTTTTTACAACTGACGTATTTGACTTAGGTTTCAGAGAGTTAATAAAGTTTTTTTTGTTTTTTTTTTTAATTTACAACGTTTGGCGATTAAATTTAAATATTTAATGCAGTCATAAGAGAATCAAAAACACTCGTATCCTATAGAAAAAGCCACTAAAAACAATACTTATAACCAACAAACCATTGATTCCCCCTTCTCAACCCAGGGGTACATAGGGCAACGCATTGATAAACTAAATGCACCATATATTGACCATTTGCTACGTGAAGGTAAGGTGACCAGTCTTACGCTTCAGATAATCGAATATTGTAGTGTTGAACCACAGTATTTTATCCATGTTTACTGTAGACCTTTCCAGGAATCAAACCCGGCAACTCAAGCATGGCAGACTATCAAGCCAACCACTACACTACAAGGTGGACTTGTCTCCATCCCGTTTTTTTTATTATCTGCGTCCGAGTTGATTAGAATATAAAGCTCACTAATGACGAGAAAAAAAGTTTCATATTCATTTTTCTTCCTTCGTTCTTTGGTACTATAAGTTTATCATCATCAAATGCCTATAAAAATAAGTAAACGAGTGTTTTATGCATGTTTTGAATAAACATTTTTATATATTTAATTTATATCTACAAACGTATCCTGAACGTTTTTTTAAATAGGTTAGTACGGGGGCGTAAATTGTTGGACATTGGCTTGCTTTTATTAGTAATTAAATAAAATACCCCATCAAATGATCCGAGTGAATACATCAATACAAGGAGTACCCAGAGAACATTCGGTAGAATTAATTAAACCGTTTGAGTAAAATAGGGTGCAAAAGAACTACGGGGCAAAAATGATCTAAATTAGATTTTTTAAAAGGTATTTTCCAAATCCAACTCATTCTATAAAAATTTCGAGTTTATTTCTGTTAAAATGATTTATTTTTTTTGTTTTATTTTTACGTTTTATTAATTGAACTGTTGTCAATCCCTTTCCTTAACTATAGGGCATTGCATTGGTATATAAACCACAGGGTATCTTCTTTCATAGAAAATATTAGAAAATTGGTCTTACGCTCCAGAGATAATTAAATGTAACCGTTTAAATTAATATTTCACATTGAACTTGGCAAGAATCGAAACCGGGACCTTAAGCGTGATTAGCGCACGCACCAATTTCTACACCAAAAGGCGATATATCTTCACTTGATTTTCATTTTCAGAATTTTTACCTGGGTTTGGGTTTAGCCATCGAATCAAAAACATGTCCAGGGTTCTGAATCTATTTCACACACAGAAAGGTACGGAAAACCATAAAACCAATCATAATAAATTACCATTTTAAAAAAAAAACAATTTCCACAATAGGAAAAATAAGATTGCAAAACGAATGCGGAAAGGGGGTTGTAAGAGGTCAATAAGTAAACGACCGGAAGAATTAGAGGGGAAAAAGATAGATAAAGGGATGACATGAAAATAGTTCGTGGTCTAAAGTGAGGTAATGACATTTGATACGTTTTTTGAAAACACATAGTGATGATGTATCTTTCATCGCAGCCTGAAAAGTTTTTAAATCAAAAGATTCTAGTGTATTGAATCTTGTATCTCTTATGATGGAAACGCTTTAAATATTGTTCCCAGTAACCCCGTTGTACGGTTCCTTTTTACTCGAATACCGAGCCTCCCACACACTCTCCAGTGCTATTCTAGAGGAAGGTTTTGAGGGGTCGCAAATGAATGATTACATTGGATGGCGGACCTAACGATGTGTGAAAAGCCTCCACAAGAGGAATATTGGCCGTTTGATGTTGCCAATTTTACTGTCTCATACAAATTCAACCATTGCCCAGACCTCACGATTAAACTGATAGTTTTCATAATTGCAACCTGGGCCATAATTTCAAACGAAAACGCCTTCATCGGTACATATCGAGACGGTATACTTTACTTTTTTACATCCTTAATCTTCCTCGGTATGGCAAATTTTGATCTACCGATAAGTTGATACGTTTTTTTATTACGTCATCTCAGACGTCATACCATCAAATTCAACCATTTGTCAAAAAATTGTACTCCGCGTTTAATGCAACATTAAAGTTTAAATATTTTTGTAGGTATTTATTTATAAAATAAATCTAAATTAAAGCAAAAAACGCTGGTTTAGCATGATTTTTATGACATTTGTCAATTTCTAAGGTGGTATGATTAACTTTTCGTCCATCGTTATCTACTTTGGTATTACAAAGCTGGCTCAATTGACAAATCGATACTGCGCATTCACGAAGATAGGAAAAAATATAGTTTTTATATTTATTTTTCACACTAGCGACATTTTCTTCAACGATAAAAACGTTTTTCAAATAGTCAAATGTATTAGTAAATTATTGCTTGATAATAAATATGAAAACAGTTTATGAAATAATTCAGGTTTATACGAATTAAAATGCGATTCTTGTCTTTCAGTTAACGTTGGAATAATGTAAATAAATTTTAATGTTCGTGTTAAAGAACACATGAGGTGTCTTCACAATAACGATTTCTCCGTATTCGCAAATTATCTTTTTAAGATTTATTTTAATCATGACTTTAATAAAAACACGGGAATTAAAATCTTACCTACAAAAAGTAAAGGGTTGAAATTAAATAATATTGAAATATTCTAAATTTGCTTTAAAAAAAGTTCCTTTCATAAATAATCAAATAAATTTTCAATGTAGCCCACAATGTTCCGTTGTAATGGTCACCTTTTGCCTATAAACTCACGCCCGTCCCTCCATTCCCTTCTTATTTTCCAACTTTTTCTCTCATAATATGAAATATTTTCATAACCTAATCAGTGCATTTAAGGGTTGCTTATAAAAATCGATGGAATGTTGGTTTAGTTGGTGTTCTGACAAACAGATTGAAACCGGTAGAAACAGAAAAGTCGGTAACATTTAGGGAAAACATCACTTAAAAAAATATAATTAAAATATTGAGAAACAGTTAAATGACCACCAAATTGTGTAACGATTATTTAATTGGTTCATAATTTAGAGGGTGTAACTTTTTTTACCAATCAAATACTATGTATTGCGTTTTGCGACCAAATCTAGTCTAAATCTTTGTTGTTAAAATATTTCAAGCAGCGCCAGCGGTTGCGTCCGTCCACATATGTATGTATATGTAAAAGGGTACATAACGTTACATATTACAGAGAATAATATACATAATGTTGCGGCAGAAACTACTAAACGAGTTTTCTGAAACTTTGATGGTGTATTTCCATATAACACTACAATCCAAGAGCCGTGAAATTTCTAACATAATTTAAGTCAGTTGTTATTTAGATGGATTGGTCAGGTCAACCAAAATCTGTAGACATGAATAAATAACAAAATATGTTAACAGTACGCTTGAACAACGAGATTTGGTATACTTCCTCAACACGGTGTAAAACTTATGTACCATGGCAGGCCCTGCTACTGTCCACAATAAATAGTGCTGGTAGCATTATTTCGAATTATAAAGTATTTTCTGTTCATCAAACTATTGTATGGATAAAAATTTACTATATTAAAAAATATCTGTGAATATTTTTTTACATACAAATCGAAGCAAGTGTAGAACAAAGAACATTTTAAATTAATTTTATTTATATCAATGTTAATTTTTACGAACCCCTAACATATTAAAATAGTATTTTCCGCGTATTCTCTAGTGAAAAACTATTATATACGTCAAGAAAATGACGTGAAATATTAAAATGGTAAATTTTGAAGTTAAGTTATTCAAATGATTAATAACCTTTCTTATCCTTTATTCTTACTCAGTCCTCTTTTTGAGTCTGGTGTTGAACAAAAGTATTCCGTTGGGACATATACAATAATCACTCTTTACCACCTTGGACTTGCAACCTTTCTGATGCCATTGGACCATCTGGTCTGGGGTCTCTCTATGCGTCTGCATCCTGTTCTCAGCCTCCAGTCCATCACTTACATCTCCCATATACCGATTTAATCAAATTGATCACTTTACATACTTACGTTCTCTATGATGCTATACTTCTATTATTGTTTGTTATTAAATGTAATATAAATATTTGCGTTTTAATAATTTGCTAAATACCTTTTTCATTTTTGGAGTCATCTTCGAATGGTTTTTTTTTAATTAAGGCACTAACTTTGTGATTACTCATTAAAATAAAATAAATATAAAACGACTTGGTTTTTAACCATCTATTTTTATTATTTTTGCCGACCGGTTTTAAAGCTACAGTAGCTTCTTTTAATTGTTTGTTTTGTTGTTTGTTTTGTATTGTTGTTTCATCTTTATTTTATTAGTTTAAAAAACTTTGGTTTGACGGGTAGAAATGAAAAAATCAGTAAATGGTTAAATACAAATATTTACTAACATTTATTAAATAAAATTATATTTGTCTGGAAGAGCATTTTACGTTTAAATCTAAATTGTGATATCTGTCAATTTTATATAATACGTTAATATTTAATGAAATACTTTGGGAACCAAACACCAGATTATAAATATTATCAATATACTTAATTACCTTTAAAAGTAAAAGATTAGTGGTTTTCATATTATATTATTTTATTAACCCTTCAATTACTGTGCCAAAACCATCCTTGCGTTCCGGTGCCGTAGTCATTACTAATGCCAAATGGAGAGATTTTAAATTATAAAAAATGAAATATTTATCAGCAATCTCTTCAATTATTCACATTTGAAGTCAAAAGTGGTAATATTTAAATATAATTGCTAAAAACATAATAAAACCAACAACTGACGCTCGCAACGCGTCTGAGAGAACCACCCTTAACGGAGCTTGGGTAGCTACTGGTGTCTAGCAGTGTTGTGTCCTGGCTCTCGTTTATTGGCTTATGTGACGCGTAAAATTGTCTCTCTCGCTCGCAAATATACCTGTAGCATAGAGAATTAGTCATAAAAAGTGAATGAGACAATCATATATTTTGTATTCTTTTACTTCGCACGCTGCGACATGCGACACACTGCGCATTGGTTGTATTGGTGGTTTATCTCCGACATAAGATATCTAATTGTTTTTTTGTGCCTGAAAAGTATTCATTATTTAACAATAAATTATTTTATCCCAATTTTATCCGATACATAAATGTGTAACGGTGGAATACAGAAAATTTCAACCCGGTATTTATTATTCGAGATAATTATTTATTTATTTATTCATATTTTTTCCATTAAAAACTATATTTAAAAACAAAAATAATGTCACCTCACTGGGGTTACCCATGCCAAGGACACTTAACAATTTACTTTTTAAAAAATATTTATTCATTTGAGAATAAACAAATAAGAATCACTTAATAAACAAAGATAATTAACAAAATGTTCAGACAGTTTTAAACACCACGTATTTATGTTTATAAATAATTTATGTACATTTTTATTATTTATATTACAAAACGCACAATGAAGGAAAAAAACATAATATAAGCTATACACTTATAGAGCAATCGATTCAATATTGGTTTGGGCAAATAAGACAATCCATTTTACTTCTACCTAGCTCCACTATCCATTTTTTATAGCCTTTTTGAACATTTTCTGGTTATTAATTATTTTCATAGATGGTGAAAGTAGGTTATAGATTTTAATTGAACACTATTCAGAATCTCTTTTTCTGAAAGTGAAATAACTTTGGAAATCAAAGTCAACGTGCAACGTGTACTAGATACACATCACCGGAAAGAGAGGGTTAATTTAACGTTTACCATTAAAAGTTTATGCTTTAGGTTTGCCGAAGAGTATCTTATATATTAATCTAATATATTCCTGAAATTAATATTACATGCAAAGGGCAGCTTCGTACACTGGCTGTGCTTTATACTGAACCGCAGCCACCTAATTCACCCGAGTCTTATCTTTTACAATACGATACCCTTGGATCATAATATCCTTTTCATGTCGAATATATCCTAAGGATCCCGCGAGAATGTGAAATATTCCACAGATTCATGTTACAATTCCGGGAGATATTCAACTCAGATGACGTCTATTGAATTTCTGAATCTAGCAACCAAAATTTTAAACGTATTAGCTAATTTCATATAACATTCATATAGCAACTAACCCACATCCTAATAAAATTGATTGAAATTTGCTATTTTGAATTGAATTTGGCGAAATGGACTCTTTACACAATTCCAAAACTAGATAACTATTTCGTAAAAGCTTTATTCAAATGTTATTTTAATTTGGCAATCTAGGGCAATTCACTAATTGTTGACTGGTCAAGGAAAGTTATCGCTCCACCAAAACTTGTTTTTTATTTTCTATTTCGGTTATTTACAACAAACAAAAAATAATAGATTTCCCACGTTTCATCCGAATTTAAATAACTCGATAAAATTATTAAGGACATTCATCATATTATTTCGTATTTATTAAAATTTCATTTATCAGCTTCTTTTAAGAAAAAAATGATAAAACATTAGTCGGTTTTATAGTGTACTGGTTATTGCAATTGCCTGACATTAAATAAATAATGATAATTAAAAAATATTGTTAGTGTAATAAATATTCATTCACGCTATGTTTTTTAACAGTGTGTAAATTGGCTACTTAAACCAGCCAATGACTAGTCATTACCCCTATAAATGCTTAGATTTCCATATTCCCCTTTCTTAAATTTTCTTGATCTGTGTTTTAATTGGTAAATAGGATTTTTTATCATCTTTATTTCCGTTATCGCTTATTTAAAAAAAAACTTTTACCTATTGAGTGCGTGAAATGTTGTTTGAGTATTTAAATTGTATTATTTGTAATGTTTAGTTAGTTAATTAACCAGCTCATACTACGACTTTCTTTATTTGACCTTAAATCACCTTTGCTAATCGTTTGGCCGTCCTTTTATTGTCCGATCTCCTCACATTTTCAAACTATCGTTAATTTCACTCGCATGCATTATACATTTAGTAGAATTTAATAGTGTCCATGACCTAAAACAGGTGTACGAAACTTGTTCAATTATTACGGTACCTGCTCTAGATAACATTCTGAGGTTACCCTAAACTCAAAATTACGATATTGCCAAACTGCGCAGTAGGTAACAACCACGACGAATTGCTTCCCGGTATCCACTGAAACTGCTAAGATTTCACATATACGATTATATAATGCAGATTGATACTCGGTACACGTCATTAAAAAACTTTATCTAATTTGAAATAAAAATATCATTGTTTTTTCATTTGTCAAAACCTTTACGGGAAAAAACGTAAATAAACATCAATAAACCATTTATTGTAACCTAATACAAGTAAATATTACAATGTAATCATTTACCCACTTTTTATTGTGAATGAAGTAACGATACTCACTACATTCACACGTAAATACTGAAATAACCACTCTTACCGTAGTTTATACTTGTATTTAATAACATCCATTTAAATATTTGACCACAGAGTGCTTGAAATATAAATTGATGAGCTTTTCCATTATTTTTTAAATGTACATGAAAAAAATTTAAATAATATTTTTACATTTCTTTTTCAATAATAGTAGTTTCTAATAGTAGAATAGTGTTTTTTTTTATCTTTTAAGTACCTAATATTATAAACGAACGTTTTATTTTTATTTCCGTCCACGCGTAGTATTTTTTTATTGAAATGAATGTCTGCAACGCTACCACTGACCCACGATGCGAACGTATTTAAATTAAGCTTTATTTTCAATTATGCAAGCACGTTTACAAGTATTTTTGTAAAAAAAAAATTTTTGGTTGACTTAAAAAATATGTTGATTTTTATATCACTTTGTTCAACTTAAGAAATGTTTCCACGAATATATTTTTTTCTTGAGTAATATAAAAAATCATCAATTTACCTAACTATCAAGACCTGGGGAAAGTGGGAAGGAAAAATTATCGCTTCATAAATATACTGACTTAATCACCAATAGGAATACAACGTAATATATGAACCTCAGTAATAACACGTTTTGATGGGTACCTACACCTCAAACATTATTTTCTAGCAACCAACCACTGCATCCGCAACAACTTATCAAAAAACGCAATGATGCGGGTGGAAAAACTTAACAGCATTGTGGAATTACGATGATCGATACGTCAAAACTACCACCAGCCTTACCTAAACTTGATTTATTTTGATGTGAATTTTTTCATAGGGGTGATGAGTTTAGCAATATTATTTATCTTGTGTATAATCTACGTACGTATGTCTAGTTGTTTATATTCTATACCGTCTATCCGTCAATGTTCATGTTTATAATAAAGAAAACATTAAACACAAATTTCTACGATATATAAACTACAAACTAAACAGTCCAATTTAAAATCTGAAATATGACTATTTATCAACACTGCTAACCTAACAACATTTTCTGAAAGAAGAACTATTAATGATCGCATTGTACTGTATAAAATTGTAAACTCTCTTTTTGACGCACCAAAAATACTTGAATTGATTAATTTTAGAGTACCTGCTGTCAAAACTAGGAGTACTTTATTGTTTCATTGCTCAAGTACTTCTTCCAACCAACAAAACAATTCATTGATATCGAGACTGCATAGGTAAGGTAACACTTATGGAACGGCTGCAGACATTCTGTCCAATTCTTTACTATCTTATAAGTCCACAATATCAAGTTTATTTGTAGCTGCTCGTCAAACTAGTATCAACAATTCAATTCCATAAATTAAAAAAATACTTACTTGTTTATTTTTATTACCTTATACTTGTTTTATATTTTTTACTATTATATCAAATTGCATTGTAGTATTGGCAAATACGCATTTCAAATAAACATATTTTTATTTAAAATGCTTCAAATATAAACTTTATATTTTTGTTTCTTCTTTTTTCGCGATAATGTATGCTTGCTTGTTTATTATTTTACTTAAAAATGTCTTTCTTGCTTACCGTAATACTTTATTTATTGTTTGCTTTACATAATTTATTTTATAAGCTTATATCTTTGCATTTTTTGTTTATATGCTTACTGTTTTTTCTTGCACACTTTTGTTATTATTGTTTTTTTTTTACTTTGTAAAACTTTTTATTATATCCTTTTTAACTAATTTCACATATTTTTTCTGTGTTTCTGTGTTTATTATTTAGTATGTTAGCATGTATTTCATTTTCATTTTTTGTAAATGCCTTTTAGGCGTTAATGAACAAAATAAATAAATAAATAACTCCCGTCGTCTATACCGGCATCTAGTACCGTCTTTATTCTGGCGGGAATCAAAAGCAGGACTTTGTAATCTATGTATAAGGTGACTTTTATAGCTACAAAAATAACATTTAATAAAAAAAAACTGCTCTAAGAAAGGGAAAAACTTTTTTTTTAATTATCATTAAATATTATTTTCTGGTTTAAATAAAGTTGATACAAAAAAAAAATAAAAACTGCTTGGCAAAAGAGTACTTTAAAAAGAAAAAGATTTGCATTTTGAAGGAAAATAACATAGAAAAAATCTACATACAATGAAAAGATTTTTGAGGTATTTTTTTATTTAGATGGGCGTTTTTTTGAAATCCTGAATTTTCTTTTCTTGAATTCAAAAATTATATTTCTTGTCTAGTTCTGTGTGTAAATTCACATGTTTTGTCCATTCATAATTGTGTTTACTGTGTTTTGAAATTGGATAGCACAAATGTAAGGAGAAGCAATCAATACCCCTCGTCCTGGCATATTATCGGCCGCAAACAAAACACCACGTGGCGGAGACAGCTACTGATTCAGCCACACAAAATGGGGTATCCTTGTGCGCCTTCAATTTGTAGAGATTCGCTCCCATTTACCCAAAAACTGGGGCAAAAAGTTAAAGGTTTTAAGTATTGAATTAGGTCATAGGGATAAGTTTTGTTTCTGACGTAACAGTAGATCATTATAAAAAACCCGTATTTTATGAAAAGATGTGTGATAGTATTAAATATAGTATTTTTAAGTGTTTTTCGTTAGTTCAGCGGCAACGAATCTTAAAAACTCTTTTTATGTTTTATCAAAAGTTCAGTTTTTGTTTTCAATTTATTTGGCTGTTTTTTTTCTAGAATTTAGAATTTTTTCTATACACCGAATAACGGAAAAAATTAAATCCTTTATGTTTTCAGTTTTTGTTTCTTTATTCGAAACGTTTTGACTTAAATATTCTAATAGCCATACTTTTTGACAGATGTCTTAATAAAGACGATGTTATTTTGGAAGCTGTTGTAAACATTTAGTTATATGGAACGATACTCAGAGAAATCTTTACTCAAATACTTATGAATGAATTTGTATAAACTTGAAATAAAATTACTTTATTTTAATTTAATAAGGGTTTTGAATGATTTTTTATATGAAAACTTATACCAAAAAAGCTGATTATAATTTACTTGCTGATTTTTGTTAGGTAAAATGATAACATCAAGATACGATTATGTAAAGTTACTCTATATCGATTGCAAATTGTTTCGCCAAACTAGAATTTAAAATAAAAATTTCTCACAAAACTTTGAACATGAATGGTTTGCTGTTTACGTAATCTTATAAAAAAAAATATTGTATCGAAAAATCACAGAACAAAATACTTATTTTTTTCTACAATGTTTTAATATCAAAATTTCAACAATGTTAATACCCTTACACGAACTATGTATACACATTACGTAAAAACTGTTTTTTTTTACTCCCCCTATCATAGTATAAATAGAGGTTTTTAAATAAGAATATTTTATAATCTCGGAAAAAGCTGTGAGCTTAGAAAAAATGTTGAGATAATTTCAATTAAACGTTATCAAAAGCAAATAGCAACAACATGAAGTGTATTTTGTGAAAACGATATTTTGTTCCTTGTTTTCATTTATTATTTTCTTTTCTTTAAATATAAGTTGTAATTAATATTCCAATTTACACAAAGTTTTGACATCAAATAATATTACTTTAAATATTGATGGCACAAAAATGTAAGCTAAATTATAAATGTAACTTTAAGTTGGTCGGTTTTTTAGCACCGAGGTTTTTGCTTTGTGTATAAGTAATATTTGTTTGAATTCCCCATTCTATGAATCATACAACCTACAACCTTCAGTATCCATTTATTATGAAACTTCAACCATAAAAAACATTTTATATATACTTTATTTACAAAGGAATCAGGCGGTAAAAGTGTGGCTGTATATTTTGTACTTATAATAAATTTTGTTTTACGACATGTATTTTGAAAATAATACCCGAAAAATATATTTGGGATGCTTTTTTTAATTAAATCAAGTACTGCAAACGAATTTTAAAAAAATAATTCTTATTTAAATTTATTTCAACAGAGAGGGAAAAGTTTTGAGAGGGGGATATGGAAATCTAGGCATTTACAGGGCTTATGACCTGTCATTGGCTGGTTTAAGTGGCCACTTTACACAGGGAAGAAATCCAGCCAGTTTGCAAGCATTTGGACATAATTAAACATTGTTAAAAATAATTCTGTTTATTTGTAAAAAAATGGTGTAATATTCCGAGAAAGATCAAAGAATAACTTAATAAGGTCAGATAGGTATTAAGCGTTTTCTTAAAAACAGGGTACTTTTAGGTGAGATAATTTTCCACTTTCTTATACGTATGTATAAACAAAATATAATTTTTCTCGTATCTCTTATCTTAGTGAGTTTTTGCTAATCTTGATTATATTTAAATTTTCGAGATGAAGCGTATTATTTACAATTATCTACCGCCATTTCATTATTTTATAAACCGTTTTTCTTGTACAACATTCTAGAATTTTTATACTATTTTCATGGATAAGTTAAGATCTTTCAAGAGATTTATTAAAAAAATTCCCATTGAGCTCTAGAACCTATTTTTAAATAACACAAACAACATGTACATGAGAAAAAAAACAGATGTTCAATAAGACAAACATACCTTACACACAGCTCTATTTGCAATTTTACTTTTTTTACTAGTTTTTATGAAGATCCCATAGAAAAAAGACCAAGAAATTGCTGGTTTTTTTCTACATGAAAATCCATCATGAAAATGTGACTGTTGCATTGTCTAATTTCTATATATTTCTAATGACTATTGTCTAGAATTCAATTGAAAAGAAAAGTGCGATACGAGTTCCTCTATTCTTACATTCTTATTGATTTCAGCGCCTCAGGGATAGAATTGATCAAGGTAAGTTCAAGAAGATTGACCAAGTGACTAAAGATGTAGATAGATGGTCCAATTTCTCTATCCTCCTTATTGTGTTTTATGAACCGCGCAAAGATTAACTTTGGTTTCATTTCAAACTCTAATGAACTGTTTTCATTCATTTAAATTAAAGATATTATGTAAAGCACAAACCAAAAGTTTTTTTGGTTTATTTCTTTCAATTGTTTATATTTTTGTCACTTGCAAGCTGCCACCCAGCTAAACCCAGGGCATTAGCCCTATTAATGGCAAGATTTCCTTATTCCCTTTTTTGTCATTTTTTTATGTCTGTTGTTACTTATATTTACACTATCAACAATATTTTAAGTTTGCCAAAATGTTTGCAAACAATGGCTGTATTTCACCACCGAGGGAATTATTATAATTAATATAATATTAAAACTGTGAAAAATAACATAAAAGAGAAGAATATATGTGGACGTCTAGGCATTTACGCAGCTTATGGTCTGTTTTTGGCTTGTTTAAGTATTCACTTTACGAATGGTGTAATATTCACTACCCTGATAAAATATGGATGTGTTAACATTAACAAAATTGTGAGTGTTACAAAGTGTATCAAATAACCACTTTGATAGGTCAACCAGACTATGATAGGTCATTATCCTCTGTAAATGCCTAGAATTCAACATTTTCTTTTCTGAAATATTCTTTATTTCTGTTGATTTATGTTTATTACATATAATATTATATAAATTTCAATAAACTCTTCAGGCGGTGGAGTCCAGTATTTGTCTTCAAATATTTGGAAAAATATTACCACATAGATACTAGATGGCGATAAATTCATATTAAAAAAAAAAACATTTTAACGTTATGGACGCCAGTTTTGTCAGCATTTTCTTTGCAAAATGTGTTCATATTGATAAAACCTTTATATAAAGTATTTTAGGACCTTCTCAAGTTTGTATATCAATCGTTACTAAGGCCGTTATATTTCAAGTACCTAAAAGTGATTGAAGGAAATGGCCAAGATTTCACGAGCGCACAAAAGAAATCAATATCGTTATTGAGAGGAAAAACCATATGTAATGTAATTAGATTTGTCTGAGGTAATAAAAAAATGGGTTGATTAAAAGATTATCTTTTCTATTCCATATATGCTCAATCTCTGTATACTGTTTCCTAGTAGCTAGTTAATTTTATCGTCTTCCAGTACATTTGGTTGGTGGAATGTGCCCAATAAAATCCATTTACAATTTAACTTCTTGAAAACCTTCCGCCATAGGGGAGAAAAATATCTGAAAACTCTTTAGATCTTTTCGAAAGGTCACGTAAGTTGGAAAACGTGCCGTAATGTAATTTTATATTTAGATAATTTCATCATATTGGCAGGGAAAGGTGTTCACACAACTCACACACTCAAATGCGAGAAACACATTCGCAAGCACGCCCTCACACACACGTAAATGCCCTAATTGTATATAATAACAGTGTTTTATGGAATTCTGCCAATCCTATTGGTTTAAAAAGTTTGACTTGTGTTTTTTGTCATAATCATTTCCTTATCCGTACCGAATGATGCACGAGACACCGCATAAATACTCCGAACACAACGTGTCAGTAACATTTTAAATATTTACTTGTACACATGAAGGCAAGCTTTCGACACCGGTCCATGGAGATTCTCAAAAGTTTGTATAGAATTCAAACCCTGGATTTGATTTTCCGACGAGATGACTGTTCTTAAGTTAAACTCTTGAAAATGGCAATAAAGTGGAAGTTGATCCGACTCATCGAGTATTTAATTTATTGTCTGTGCTTGCCCTACGCATCATAAGTGCAAATAAGGGAATATTTTTTTTTGTTTGCGACAAAACAGGCTGTGATTCCTAATTATAGAGGTGAATTACAGTCAAGAATAAGGCTAGAGAAATTTTATTTTTTTTTGTGATTTCCACCTGAAATCCTCCCTGCGTATATTGTTTATATAATTATTTATTTGTGTTAACAGATAGAACGATCGAAGAAACACAAATATTCAAACATAGTCAGAATGTATTACACAGTGTAAAGAAGCCACTTTATTATTATTATTTTATTTGTCAAGGATTTTAACAACTATTTACATAAAAAAACAAGTAGAAATATATTAACAATATTAAAGTCAATAAAAAAAATCCATTGATAATCTTATAATACATGATATATAAAAAAAAAGTTAGTAAAATTGTATTCGTACGACGTTTGTATTCATATATGTGTATATGCATGTGAGTGAATGAATGTGTGAGGATTTGTTTGTGTCGGTGCGTTAATAAAAAAGAAATTTAAAACGTGTGTAGGAGAGAACTAGGTAAGAGGTTTGACTATAAAGAAAATAAAAATAAATAGTTTATACCTACTTTGGAAACCTTATAAAAAATATTTTTCTAAAGCAATGTTATCTTTTGATTTGATTTTTTTTTTTACGTATAGTAAGTGTCAAAACCTTATTCTGAATAAATCATTTTAATTTAAAATTTAATTGGTAGGTATTGAATGAATAATGTGTAACGAGTCCCATATTACACGGTAGGTAACCAACCACAAGATGAAGTGCATACGATGCATTAGTGTAAATTGAATATACATATTATGTGCAACTATATTATATATATATATATATATATATATATATATATATATGTATGTATGAAATAAAATATAATATTGATAGAATTCGAATGATAAAAATCAGGTATCACAAACAGTACGGGGATTTATAATTATACTAAAATATTTTTCACTGTAAAACTTATACTTATGTAGGGATAGAGAGGAATGGATAGAAAGAAGCAGATAATAATAATTCAGTACCTATGTTTTTTTTGATAAACTTAACATTTTTTGCAAAATAAATATGTATATTTGGTTAAATTTACGGTTATAATATCCACAATACGGTTAATTGTAGTGTTTTTTGTAAAATTTGTTCAATTTTTACGAAAATAGAAAAGTTGATTATAACGCGTTTGCATCTGTGGTACCTTAAGATGAATGCGGGTAACCAATTCAAGAGAGTCTATTTTATCAGATATGATAATGGTGAGTAAAACTATATCAGCCGTAAACCACCCTAAGCCAATCAATGACAGTTCATAGGTTGGGTCACTATAAATTTTATCTTCGTAATCAATTTACGTATTTACATTGATATATTAATACATAATGTTTTTAATAAATACAAATAAAATAAATGAGCCCGCATAAATAAAAAAGTTAATGTCAAGAACTCAATGTTTCTATATCTCTTTCGATATATGTTATTTTTCTTTACAACACCTTGACCGCTAATTTACCTTTTTTTTGGATATTTAATACATCTGAATATTTTTGCAGTTCTGATTGCAATATTATAAAAAACCGATTATTATTTTTTACATTTCGATCTCCTACTAATTGAAATATTTGTTTGAATAAGTAATTTATCTATATCTCAATATATTTTATGTTATTCTGGTAGCTCTGTTTTGGGTTACTAATTCTTATTTATTATATTTAAATCGCCCAAACGAAAAAAAAATTGTGGTGTCCAAAGGCCAATATTTCCATGTGTTTGAGATCCTAATTAACCGAGGCTCGAAGACACGAATTTCCCAGTTCTAAACAGCCAGACAGGAGACTTTTAACTGCTGGTTTATTGAAATGCTATTTTGCGTAACAGTTAAAAGCAGATATCTATCAAAGAGTACCAACATACCTTTAGTGAAATGACGCAGATATGGAAATTGTAAAACATGTTGCATTTTGCATTGCGCAATCCAGTTGACGTTAATGTTGTGTCGGTTTTCGTTAATTCGGCACTTTTATTATTTCCCAGCATTTCGTTTGAAGTCAACACCGACCCATGCAAAATAGAATAATCGTTCATGGCCTCGAAACACTTAGCCGGGTTCCCGTCAATTTCAAGTGCGCCATGTTATTTGAGATGTGTTATTTCCTTTATAGCACTCAGGACACATTTGTATGCAGATTGCGAATCTCTTTCACAAAATGAGTTTTTCCGCCATTTTGTATATACGTATTTATTTATAAATCACAAAATATTTCACTCATACACCTTTTTGTTTGACATTAAATTGTTTTTTCATTAATTTATTTCTCGATATTCATTCCGTTTTTTAAGTAAATAACTTAAATATCAGAATTATATAATGATTATCTAATAATTATAAATTATAGATAATAAAACATGAATTATACTTAAGAGTCACTAGAATAAAAGTAATATAAAACGAACTTTAATGAAAACCCATATCAAAACACCTTAATCAAATTTACATAATAATATGTGCATAACATTATAAAAAAAATATTCAAAAACTTAAATAAGGAAAAACTAAATGTTTTTTTAAAATGTTAATAAACGTATTTTATGGAAAGCCAAAAATTTAAATAAGTTTAAATAAAAAAAACAATCTAGTTTCTAACTAACCCGAGTTATTTTTCTTTTGAAATTTATTTTTCATTTTGAATATTTTTATCTGGCACTAGGTTTTAAACAGTTTTAAAGCTAAAATATTACTATTGACAAATTACAACAGGGATGGAGAATACCTTTAATAAGGGAATATGGAAGTCAAGGCATTTACAGGGCTTATGACCTGTCATTGGCTGGTTTAAGTGGCCACTTTACACACTGTGTAACATTCACTATTTTGCCTATGTTTGAACATCCATATTTCTTCAATTTTCTCATCTGTTGATTTAAGTGAAATCAAAGAGCTGAAACCTTTATTGTTGTGAAGAGATTCATCTGACTGAATTATTTCACATACTTGGCAACGCCTGAAAACAATTTTTCAATTTTTAAACTTCTTCTTGGGCCAGTTGGTTTCATTACAATATTTGAGTTTGTCCAAATGTTCATAGACAAAAAACTGATGCCTTGACTTCCATATTCCCTTATTTAAGGTATTATCTATCCCTGTTGTAGTTTGTTAATCTTAATGACCCCCAAGGGGGTGAAATCCAATCTTTTGTCTTTGAAAATTTGGACAAACTCAAATATTGCTATAATATTACGTTTATTTTTACCAAAGAAGATCGTTACGTAGTTATAATGTGTATGATATGTTTAACTCTTTTAATTTATCATAAAATTTAAGCAGTAGGAACCTCACAAACAACTGTCTTTTCTCTAATATTTTAAACTCACCGAATAGATTTTCTGTTGAACCTTAAGGGTTTTTTTAAGAATGATTTTTATACAATACTTTTCTGGTCAATTTTCACTGGTTCAAGAATTAAACGAGTACGTTCTCCCCGGGCTTCATTGCAATACAATAGTTTGCTTTGACACAAAGCAAAATAGATTTACCTCATAAGTTGAACATTCAAGAAATTATTTTTTCCACTACCTGGCTTTATGTTTCATTTAATTGGGGTCTACACATCGAATTATGAGATTTGTTGTTTGGTTTGTTTTCTTTTACGCCCGGTTGCCACTTAGAGACAATACGCCTTCTTGCTAACTGGAGCTTAGGATGCCACCGTTGACTATTGTTACTCCGCTGGCCATCTTCAACACAACGTTCTGGCTGACGCCGCTGTCGCCCCACATAGCTCAAAATATGTCCGGACAGTTCACCTTACTGATCCGCCATCCATCCGCCATCGCAGCCGTCGAAGTCTTCACCTATAGCCGTGAGCTGGATGCATCACATTATAACCTGCAATACTGGGTCTTCATCCAAACATAGCCAACTAATACTCCAGTCTACTGGAATGAAAGGTGTCCACCCCCGCGACCTGGACGTGTAGTATCATAATTACTTGAGTGAAAATTGAGAATATGACTCAGTTCCCCAAAAGTCAGGGTACTGGTCTTGTTTAGGTAGGACAAGCAAATATTTGCCCTCAAATGGTTAGATATTTGTGTAATTTTGTTTTACGAGTTAAATTTAAAATTTATTAAGACTTCTAAGTATTCTATTGATTTTACATAATTTACAAAATCTTAAAGTCTTCAGGGTCCTGAAAAATGGCGTTAAAAGCATTACACCTCTCACTTAGTTTTATACCTGTATCTATGCACGGAAATAATAGACTTGTTGTAAATTTCTAAACTCGATCTTATCATATTTAGATTTATTTCAACAGAGAGGGAAAAAGTTTTCGAGAAGAAATTTGGAAGTCTAGGCATTTACAGGGCTTATGACCTGTCATTGGCTGGTTGAACAACTCCCTAGGGAGGAAATCCAGCCAGTCTGCAAGCATTTGGACATACTCAAACATTGTTGAGTTACTACCTGGTAAAAGAAGAAGTATAAAAATTGGAAAATTGTTTTCAGGCGTTGCCTAGTAGGTGATTTGGTTCAGCCGGATGAATCTCACCCACGTGATAAAGGTTTCAGCTCTTTCACTTCACAAAAGTCAACAGATGGAAGAGTTGAGGAAATGTGGATGTTCAAACATGGGCAGAATGGTGAATGTTACACAGTGTGTAAAGTGGCCACTTAAACCAGCCAATGACAGGTCATAAGCCCTGTAAATGCCTAGACTTCCAAATTTCTTCTCGAAAACTTTTTCCCTCTCTGTTGAAATAAATCTAAATATGAACAACTCCCTAGGGAGGAAATCCAGCCAGTCTGCAAGCATTTGGACATAATCAAACATTGTCGATCTTATCAGTTCAAATCGAAATATTATGTTTAATAGATTTAAGTGATTTAATTGATTGAATCGGTATTCACTTCGCGACACTTTATTATGAATTATTATTAAAATGAAACACTGTCATTACATGTTTAACACATTTAAACTAGTTCAAACTTGTTACACTTAAAAGTTTTCATATTTAAAATAATTGAAGAAATTTTGTGTAGGATTTCAGTTATTTGTATTATCATCAAAATAATTAATTTAGTGATGTAAACAAAAAGGTTTTACTGTTATATATGAATGAATAAATATTTTCTACCAAAAAGAATCCTCAAAATACCCTAAATAGTGTTTTTATGCCCCCAAATAATTAATTTTAAAGTCATATTTTAGTGATCAGTAGGAGGGAGGGGGATGTTACACCTGTAAATGATTTAATAATTACAATCGTTTTTAATGGATACTGAATATTCTCAAAATTACGTAAGCACGAAATGTTAACACGAATTCCCTATGTTATACAATGCCACTCTGTTTCTGACACTTTTCCTCTACTCTTTGGTTAATAAATAGGAACAAGGTGCTACATTATATTAAACCTTTACGTATTATAAATTTCCGAAAGTAAAGTTCTTCTTACAGCAAGGAGAACATATTTATAATATTCTAATCCCAACAAGAAATTTGTAGCTATAAAGGCGTATAAAACTTTCTGTTTTGATAAAGTTTATGTATATTATACAAACAAAATTGTATGTTCATTCAACTAAACTTCAATGGTTCGAACAATTCAAAGAAGGAAAAATCGTTTTGTAATTAACAAAAAGTAATTGAAATTGAAATATTTAAGGTTCAGATTTAGATTAAAATTATTTTGAGTGTGTATAAAGGGTTTATTGAAATTAGGGCTACTTTGTTTTGATTTGCGTCTTTTTGTCTTTGGCATTATAACAAATTGGTTTTTAATTAAATAAAAATGTTAAACACTACGCAATTACGGAGAAAAAATTAAATCAATTGAGGATGAAAGTATTCACTTTAAAAAATGGTTGAAACCAAACCAATCAACTTTATTTTTAAAATAAACAATGCTGTCTAATATTTAATCAAATTCATCTTATTTTATCTAGGTGATATTTTAGTTTGGTTATATTCTCATTCGATAAGGTTTTATGTAGATTTATTTTGTTCGTTAACTGCACAACTTTTTAGACGTTAATCTTTTTGGACTTAAAATATTTGAAGAAAAAAAACACTGTATATGTTATCTGGTTATGTGGTTTTACTTTCTAGTCTCAACCTGATAAAATTTATGATATTCAGATGAGACTGTTAAAGGGAATAGTACCAAACAGCATAATACGTAAAGAGAAAAATATGGGCGAAGGTGCATAATTTAAATTTTGTGTTTTAAAAGTGTACTGCCGGTAAAACAATTTTGTGACTGCTAATTAATTGTAGATCATTTTGTTGATCTGTAATATAAAAAAAGTTTCCCTCTCTCACAAAACTAGATTAAAAACTATGGAATCCTTAGTCGTTTCCTGAATTACAAATTACTTCGGAGAATAAACATAAAATAGCGTTTTTCCAAGAACGATTAATATAGAAGATCTTGAATTGAAAAAAAAAAGAAATGAAAAAATAAGTACTTTCTACTGTGTAGCGTTTGCTAAAAGGTAATAAATGAATGTTTTTAATATAGAATAGAGTAAAATAAACCTTTTCCAAAAAAAATGTGTCCCACTGAAAAGTCTTTAGACTCAGTGGGTAATAAATAAAAAAAAAACAAATAAACTCTGTTTTACAGCACTGAAACAAATATAAAAATATTCACTACCACCTTGATACATCTTTAATTAATAATAGAAATACATACGCTAAGCCACTGCTACGGAATCCAAATAAATTTAGAATTGATTCTTTCTCCTCTAATAAAGGATCTTATAACCCTCTACCTCGCATGTATAGACAGTATTAGTGGACATTTATACAAAAGCACTCTGAGAATTATTGATATTTTTGGAAAATCGTTAAGCGTGTTAAGGAGTAGGGTTCGCTAGATTATTGGTTGAGCCGATAATTTGCTCTGATGCTTTTTCAGCAAGAAATCCGATGCAGATAAGTATGCAAGTGCTTGCTAACTTTGACGCTATAGGGTAGTTATGCTTGACGGACTGCGGGATTGGCAGCTTTGCTCGATGGATTTTCATCGTCGCTGTACCACAATTTATGACTTCCGCTATCCGCCCCTCCGCACCTAGAAAGTTCCGCATATCCAGTGCATTTGTGATAACTGCAAAGCATGGAGACCACTTTCTTTATGACAATGCGCTGATACCGAAAGGAGACGAGACTCTGTAACTCAATAATAGTTGGTGATTATTGCTAAGTGGTCTTTTGTGAGAATATTTATTTATCCGAATTATCCGCTATTTTTCTCGCGCTTCGGTTTAAATGTCAGTTCGGAGAATAAGAGATACTTTACCGATCGCTTATTTAATTTATTCTACACACAGTGAGGCTATTTATACGCCTTATCCATTATCTTTTATAAAAACTTGCCTTTTTTTATTTCATATTATATTTTTATGTTTCTCTTTTGAATTTTTTATAGTATACACATTGCAACGGTGAGCTCGTGGAAGATTAATAAATATTTTTTTATTTAAAGTCCGAAAAATGCCTTGACAAACCTGCAATTGTCCATTAACTCTTAAAAGACTGTGGTAAATAATTAATTTGCGCGCAGTGATGTAACATCGTGTTATTACTAGTAAAAGACGGAATATTCTCAAGTTAAGACATAAAAAATAAATGGAAACATACTGTTTAATTATTATTTTTTCATAATTTATGCGAATAAACATATAATTTAGGGCTGTTATAGCAAAATAAATTTAAAATCTCAAATGCGCCGCTCATGTTACGCGCGTGCGTCCCACATCATTGTTATCAACCGACTGAAGACTGAATCTGTTTTAGACAACACCCACCGCAGAATAACGTCTCTGTCTTCCTTGTTATGACTTCTATCTCCGTGCTCTCTCTTGTAAAAGGTATCTGTATAGGTGTGTTGCTGAATTAGCGGACATTCATTCTTAGCGTATCAAGGTTTTTTTTTCGTATTAAAATTAAGCATAGTTCTACAAGTTTTACTTTCCAAATCGGGTGTAAAAATGTCCATTTGAAAAATACAAAAAAATTTAATTCATTATTTTAAAAAATACGAGAAATATATCAAATCTTGTGTCCTATGTTGACTAGTGTGACATCACAGCCACACAGGGGTAATAAAACCAGTCACCACCGGCTAGGCTACAATTCCAGAATATGACAGAGGTAACTAGGCTCGAAATTTACCACATAAAAAACAGAAATACATTACACAAAACGTTTCGAATCAATCACATTGTTTACCGTTTGTAAATTTATTACATAATCATGAGAATTTAAACATTTATTCCGTTTAGTTAATTAATTTAAGTCTATACGTGATTCCTGAATTTCTTTAAAAGTACTGAATAATCTTTCTTTTTTTTTACATTTATTCAAAAATCGATAATTTTTTTTACCTGATAAATAAACTATTCCTGGCTATAAATATTCTTAGTTATTATTTAATTTGCATAAAAAAAAAAAAATAAACCATTCTTGGTTAAAAATTTACAATTGCTAATTCGACCGAAATCAGGTGTCAATAAAAACACCATGGCGAAGCATAAAAAGCGGAATCTTGGAAAAATGATATTTAGACCCGCTTTTCCAATGCTTTTGAGTCAAAATCCTGGGTCAACTGGTTGGAATTTGCATCAGGTACAGTAATGAATGCTAAAGCTTCTAACCATAACCTCAACGTTAGTGGCATCTCAGAAGAAATCAAATGACAGTTTCCTGATTCGCCTATTTTTTGTAGATATAATCCTATTCAGGAGTTTGATTTATATTTTCTTTCCTTAATGATATAAGCATAACAAGCAATAACAACAGATAAAAACATTTAATTTAAGCATACAATCTATCAGAAGATTGATTGTATGCTTATATTATTTGTGACGGCTAGCAGAATTTAACCGCCACAACATTAAATCGTTTACTTGATTTTTAAAAAATCTTATACAATTGCTGGCCTAGTTATATTTTGTATTGTATGTGTCTATATGAGTGATGCTAGTAATATGTTATTGTTACAAAAAAAATAAAAAAACAAGAATTCAATTCGAGTATTATAAAACTAGAATGAATTTGTATTTAAAATTATAATTTAAATAAATATCAATTAGGACTAGTTATTTCAAAAAAAATTGTTGTGTTAGCTTTTAAAGCCATTACGCAACTTTTACTTTTTTATATATTACAAGTTACGTTAAGCGTGAATTATCTTTTGTCTAAATGACCATGGATTCATATTTTTATATAATATATGCAATTTTTATAAAACAGTATTTCTATGAATAAAAATACAAGAAACATATTATTTGTATTAAAAGCATTAACTTTGTGGTCAAATGTCTAAACCAATGCCAGCAAATTATTATCATGTAAATACTAAAATACAGTTTCACCTCTGTCACCACCGTAGAACATATAGTTTTATCGAAAACACACATAAATTAAATGCAAAGATATAGATGCAAATAGCACCGAGTCTTTTGAATGTACCCGTATTATTATATAATATACGAGTTGATGTAGTGAGTGTCCTCACAAAGAGATGAGAACGTCTCGAAACCAGTAGACATTAAAAGTCGGTAAGTGATCATATACTAATATTTACAAACATTGGTTTCCAAATATTCTATTTGACATTTGCTATGCCAACACGTACTTTCATCAAGCATAATATATATTATGCAAGCCGTTCTACTATCGATACCTTTATCTAAGATGGGGTCTATATTTTATTACATTCGTAAAAATAATAAATTTCTCCAATCCAACAAGTTGATTTTCCTTGCTTTGTATTAGTTACATATAACATCAGCACGTGATTTGAAAAATTTATTTTGTTGTTTCTTCAAACCTTCGCCGTATGTCAGCTATTCCTTCCATAAACCTTTGAATATATTCATTTATAGGAGACATTTCCCATGAGGTCCCCTACCTATCACGACTCTTTACAAAAATAAGAAAATGTATTTTTATGAAGAAATACTCTAACGTTCAGTCGAGGGTATTCCACAACAATTTACGTGATAAATGTTAGGAAAAACTAACCTTCTACTCAATTTCAGAAACTATATAGATACGCGTACCATATTTATGAGAATAGCATTTCTTCCATTACGTTATCAACACCACTACTTGGCCATTTTCTTATCACATATGTTATAAATTATGTTTATATGCTTTATAATCCAAGGATAAATAACGTTTCACAAAAATCGCACTTTTCCCTCTTTTCAATTGTTCCAAGAAGCTAAATTTTTAGATATACGACAAATATATTGTTTTCAATGTTTGAAATACATAATAAAAAACCAAAATTTATTTACAAGTAATTCAAATAGATCAAGTCAAAGAAAGAATCGTGTGTTAGAAATACTACATTGTAAAACGAGGCGGCACAGAGACATGCATATTTTATAGGCCCAAAAATTTTTAATTCCATTTTTTACTGATAATATTTCATTTAACTCAAACTTTCAAAATTTTCCTTCTTTTAAAAACACGCATTATCCTGGATTCAAACTTGAGATATGAACTCTTTTTTTTTCCATATTTATATGATACATTTTGTTGCCCATTTATAATAAGGAAAATTTTTATGTTTTTTTTTTTTTCCTTTTTAATTACTATAAAAAAAAATACCTTAGAATATTGTACAGAATATTTTCTTTTCTCTTTATCTGACACAAAAATATAAAAACTGTCTATTTGTTAAAGGACCAAAAATTCACATACATTTCTTGAATACCCACGAACAGGCCATGCCTTTGAGGGATTTTTTTGTTTTTTCTTTACTATTTTTACTCTTAATATGTATTTCATTTCTGTGTTATTATCCTTAATTTTTTTATACTCTGTTATACTTCTTATGTATACTGTAAAAAAATAAAAAATAAAAAAAGAATAAAAAAAAGAATTTATCCATTGTTTCATGGGTATTCAGACCATCACGCTGCTGGAATTATTGTGTGTTATGAATGCTTATATGTTCATTATCTTATAACGTGTGCATGTGGCTAAAGAATTATTCTTTATTCCGTTAGTAAATAGTATTTTCAGCATTTTTTGAGTGCCAATCTCCACTCACTGATTTTACTTATTTGATTTTAAAAACAAATAATTTGTAGAATTTTGATTTGATATAATGCTAATTCAATGATTTTAAGTAGGTATTTTATTTTATTATTAGTTTCATTAAAAATACTTAAAACTCATAAAAATAGCATTATTTAAACTCATTAGACCCGAAATTTTTTTGAAAATGATCCTTAAGATAAAAATAACTTTATTTAATTTACTTTCATATAACTTTGAATTATATATATTTACCTCTGCTTTGTATAAATACATTGAACTCCTTAATAAAGATACCAGTCTCGAAGATGTCGCGAAAGCGATAAAACCGGTCACTGGATATTCCAAATTTGTGGATTAAAGTATCACTCGTCTTTTATTTATATAAGAAATTACAAAGAACTTCCATCAAGAATTTTCGCTTACAAACTTAAAATTTTTCTTTAACATGCTGTATGGTAACGTGAGGTGATTGCAAGATATTCAATGTCTCTTTTTATCTCATTAAAATTATATGCGTGTCTTACTTGATCTAATAATTAGATATCTTCTGTTTCTCTCAAATTAATGCTTTATATATTTGTCGATATATATAGTACTCGATATTTTCTCATTTTCGGAGATCTTGAAAGACGAAATATTCCATTTATCTAATGTGCCCAAATATGTCATTTTCTTTTTATATGTTAAAGTTTACTTGAAAATTACAAAAAAATAGCAATATTCATAATTGTTACCGAGATATTAATTAATTGATTGCATTTTGCAACTCCGTGCCGATTACATCACAGAAACGGGCGAGTTAATTAAAAAAGGAACTTTTTTAGTACACTCAATTAAAACCGAGAAAGTTTTATCGTCTTTTCCCATAGAAACGAATTCAACGTAAGAAACGTAAAATCTATACTATTATTTTCTTCTTCTTCAGCCTTGTTCTCTCCACTGCTGGATAAAGGCCTCTTTCAAACGTCTCCATTCCTTCCTATCACTCACTTTTATCATCTATGTTTTTACGCTTATCGACCAAGTGTCATCGACCTATCTTTTTTGTGGCCTTCCAAAACTTCTTTTGTTTGCCCATGGTCTCTACTTAATTTTTCTGGCTATCCACCTGCCATCTTATTGCCTCGCCAAGTGTCCTGCCCACTGCCATTTTGCTGCACAATTCATATTATCCACCACTCCGGTTGGGTGCCTTATTTCTTCATTTTTTATTCTGTTTCTTAGACATATACCGAACATCTTTTTCGGCTTTTTTCCATTCTTTTGTCAGCCTTGTAGTGTAATGGTCAGCGCGTTTTCCTACCATGCAAGAGGTCTCGGTTTCGATTCCCGATATGCTTGATATGAAATAATTTTTTAAAAGGGTGTTTGTACACTAAAATATTTTAACGTAGTTATGCAGAAAGCAGCCAGCCATAAAAAAGTGAAAATGAGATAATAGCACATTTGTGAAAATAGTGAATAATCAAATTTACTTAACAGTAGGAATGTTTTTGACCTTGACAAATGATAAACAATGTATACGTAAGTTTATTTAAATATAATACACAAACATCTAATTACGTATTTATTAGTTTTAATATTTTTTAAGTACCGTAAAATTTTTCTAGTGCTGTGGATGTTTTCTGCAAATTGAAAAATGCCGTTTTTGTGATCTGCACTATTTTCAAAAGAGGATAATTACAGTTTTTGTATGAAAGTGGCCTGGCTGTTCTTAGCAGAACTTAGAATTGGCCTTACTGTACCCGACAACACAAATATCTCACTTTTTCAAAATTGTGAACTGGCTGCTTTCTGTGTGACTACGTTCATTTAATAGTCCCTGAACTGATACCTGAAACGTAATACTGATCATCTTACCATCATGTAACAAAATGATCAAGATACGCTGCGATTGGTGTATCAATACAGTGCCCTGTGCATCGTTAGGTGCGAAAAGGAAATGACGATGATGATAACATCTGTCTTTCCATGGATCGTTGCGTGCATTTTAGTTTCTGGATACTTTTTTGTGTCACAGACATGGTTTTTAGTCCATATGTCTAATTAACTGATTAATTAACTGCGTGCATGATCATTTACCCTACACTGCATTTTGTATCATATATGATACATCTCTCTAAAAGGTAAATTTCAGTATGTTAAAATACGTCGTATACCTTTAAAGCTCAATTTAACATATCTGTTACATCTTTGGGTGTAAGAAAATAACAAACACTCGGATACAGTAGTCTGGTAGATAATATTATTAAAATTAGTTTGACAGCTTGTCCCAACTTGCAAATGTGTTATGTTTATGCTGCTGGTTTTTATATTGAAATAAATTTAATTTCTCAGTAAAAGTTTCATAAAATTTTGTTTTTAACTACACCATGGTATGTTATAGTGTTTTTATTTATTTTTATCAATCTAACTTCTTTATATAAGTTCCAATATCATAATTACTTCAGTTGATATATCTGATAGCTTGTGCCTGAGCGCGTGTTTTGACTTGCCTAGAGAAATAATGTCGGACTGGAATCATCGTGAATTTATCACAGATAATGAATACAACGACATACTTGCAGTCTTTTCCGAGAGTGAAGATGATAAAGACAAATCTGATGATGTTGATAGGGTTGGCGAAACGAAATGAGGATTATGGCATATAGACTATGCCAAATTTTTTTGATGATGGTAAAATACTTTTTTGTTTATTTTTTACTACTAATTAGCTTTTATTAATTGCTTACTACCGATTAACGTAGTATGTTTAATTTAATATTATAGAAAATAAGTAACCAAACATTATACCTGTGTATTTAACTTTTAAATGGTGACCAAAAACAGCCCGTTTCTTCTAAGCATAATGTAAATGATGATTGATTGATTTGGTGTTTATCTTGTAGAACTCCATATTTAAACTTATAATTAAAAATCAAACACTGATTTGAGTCTACTGAACTCTTTATTTTATTTTTACAAATATAAACATATAAAAATAAAAACTTCGTGACGATTGTTTCGCCTTATACGGGCATTTTCAAACGAATGTGAAGATTATTTGGATTGAATGTCCTTAATTCAAGGTACTTAAGTAGAAAATAAAAATAATCTTATGAACTATAGCATGTACATTAATCATAATTGAGGGAAAAACCAATGGTTAAGGGTGAGGCTAAGTGTTTAATAGGTAATGGGGAATTTAGTTATTTATATTTGAATTTCGGGGAAAATATAACAAAGTAAGTATTTATTGACACACAAGTATGTATTGTGAGATAGTTAATGAAGCTTTGTAGTTTTGTAAATTTAGATAATTGTTGTCGAAAAAATATCAAAAATATTATAATAGGTTGCTGTTCATTTTAATTTTAAAACATGATTGAAATAGTATGAGGAAATTTATATAAACATAAATGTATTATTATACAATATTTCTATTTTTAAGAATTTCTTATCAAAATATATAAATGCAATTGTAACATGATTTATCTATTAATTACGCGTCACGCTTATGCGTGTACAAAAGGGAACAAAGTGAAGAATAACAGTCTATTTAAATATGTTTAATAGTGGTGAAGATATATGATTGGTTTGTTCATTTATTATTTTAAAATTATGATTATTTAGATATTTATTAATTTCCAATTGTTCAAGTATATTAACCTAATATCCTTACCACTATTAAACATATTTAAATGTACTGCTATTCTTCACTTTGTTCCTTTTTGTACACGCTTATATGACGCGTAATTAATAGATGAATCATGTTACAATTGCATTTATATATTTTGATAAGAAAACTTTTTATAATAAGAAAAAAATAAAAAATAATAATAAAGTGTTTAGTAGACTCAAATCAGTGTTTGATTTCTAATTATAAGTTTAAATGATGATGCTTAATGTTTACTAGAAAACTTATCTAACACCAATAAGAATTTTAAATAAGAGGCTAAGAAGCTTAAAAAAACATATTCACGAATTATGTGAAGATAAAAAAACTTTATTTTAAACCAAAAAATTTAGAGTTGATTCATAATTTCGTCGGTCAATTACAAATTTGACTATTGCATCAACTTTAAAAAAATATTTATCTAGATCTCATGGACGAGTTAATTAACCAAACATCTGTCTTTCTATGAATCGTTGCGTGCATTTTAGTTCCTAGCGACTTTTCTGCGTCACATACATGGTTTCTAACGATTTATGGACTTGTCTTTTCAATCATACTGTTAGCGTCAAAGAGGGAATGTTTGAGACTCTTTGTTCGAATTATTCTTAGAATAAATTATTATTCATATCAAAAGTAGTGTAACATTACACGGTTTGACGCCTTATTTCTTCATTTCTTTTTCTGTCTCTTAGACGTACACGGAACATCTGTCTTTCCATTGATCGTTGCGTGCATTTTAGTTTCTAGACAATTTTTTGTGTTACAGACATAGTTTCTATCGATTTAAATACTTGTCTTTTTTAGCATACTGGGACTTATTTATTTTCAAAAAAAAAGTTTAGTTTGCCGAAAGCAGGCCGACTGAGCCTGAGTTTTTCTTGGAACCCCGCTGTCTGGTTATCTTTACTAAATTTGACTTTGTGTCCTAAATATATGTATTTGACAACTATTTGGATTGGATTGTTTGGATTGTTAATGAAAATTTCGTTCCTTTTTGGACTTATAATCTTTATTCTATAAATATGTTTTCGGTTTGTTTAATTAAATACGGGAAGTTTAGGTTCATTTATTAGCGTTGTCATTCTTTTATCTTTTACAAAAGAATAAAAAAGGTCTAAAATATTATTCATCTACTATCATTTATTCATATACATGCTTTCACCCTCATATTTGAGGCTTTATCAATCTTCTTTTCAGCGGGGGCTTTTAACGGCATTGTTCTACATTACATTACACGTGGAACAAACATTTTTTCAGCGAACCCTGTTTTCTATTCTGCAGACATTGAAAATACTATTTTCAGTAGACTACCTATGTATGTAGTCTTATATGATGTTCATATAAAGGTTTGTATAATACTTTGAAAGCTGCCCCACTTAGGGCACACAATGGACCTTTTGTCATTAATGGAGATGACAATAAGATTTATTGTCATCTCTCGAACTTTGATCCTTAAAGTTCCCCTCCTTTTTAATTAATTTTAATAAGTTGGGCGTTAATATAAGTTGAGCCTGTTTTTTTCCTAATTTAAAAATCAGCACAAAAAGTTAAACAAAAATGGTAAAGATTATAAATAAGTTAAAAAAATTTGCTCCCGAAGATGTTGTGTTTACTTCTACGTTACATGCATTATTTTATTTAAGTAAATCCATAAAATGGAATGTCTATTACTCGAAGATGGTAGTGAGCATTCTTGACACTTCATTTTGTTCGCGTTCAATCGAAAGAATAAAACTGGCAAATCTGTTGTCGATATTAAAGATGCCATAAATTATTGACAAATTTGGTATAAAATTATGAAAACAATATATTATTGACTAATAAATAGTTTAAAAATAATGCAGGAAAATACGTTATTAATTTATAGTAAGATTTTTTTTTGCTGTGTCCTCCTGTTTTCTTCATTTGGAAAAACACGGACACAACTTAAGTTAACACCGAGGAATTAGTCAATTATGTATTCTTATTCATTGTTTTACCACAAATTAGTCGATAATTCATTGCATTTTCACCGGACCCTACACAAATATCGCAAGCAGCTTTGGGAGCTTTTTTCCCTTTGATTTATAGGAGGTGTCGAAAATATTTGCTTTTGTCTACTTGATATTCTATTTTGAATTTAATCAAATAAAATATTTTGTGTAAAGAAGAAAAAATTTGCATTCTTTCGAACGACGTTTTCAAAAATTGTAAATTTAATACAGTGTGTTTTTGTATGATGTATGTATTTTTGTGATGTATTTTTATTATACTCAACTAGATTGTAGTTATTTTTAGTTCATGTAAATTACTTGTACCATTTTTTCATTATATTTTGGGCTCATTTTTAGATTTTGGAAGAAAACCGAAACGACCTATACCTTATAATATTTTACTGCCCTTATGATTTAAAATGGAAACATATATACAAATCTAAAAAGTTACGTGGAAATACTACATGCTAAAATCGAGATAATAATTTTATTAAAAATCAGTATTAAAACGAGCAACGTATAATATCACTCTAGTATTTTTTCCTGCTTTTTTGGTTTAGCGTGCTACGTGTTTGCTGAGCATGCAAGATATAAATTAGGGAATAAATTAATGTTAAAAATAATGGCAGTGAATGAGTGAATGAGTCAGTAAATAAATGAACCTTTAACGTCACAAAAATTAATAGAAGAATTTAAGAAATATTCACTTTTACAAAGAGATAGGCACTCGGCTGAATATAAGATAAGTTGTTTATTGGTTACTAAAACCCACGTGTAACAGATCGTAAACCTTGTTAATACATACATAGCTCAAATAATTCTTCTCTAAAATCTTAAAATTTTGTGACTTCAAAAAAAACTTTTTGAAATACTAAAATTAAACATTTGGCAGTGTGTAAAAGGTAATCATACTTTTATTGTTCATGTTATTATCAAAATTTGAATCAGTCAACTATATTACAAAAATTCCTCTCCTCTACTCCTCTTTTCTTTGTAAGATGTGCTCTCATTTTATTTTTTAAAAAACTTTACTGGATGCGTGTACTATTTTTTATATTATTAGGGTGCTATCCTGAACCACTTTTATGGCACGATAAAACAGTTTTTATCGTTTATATTATAAGTAAATTCACGAAATAATACGACCACAAGATCATTTGGTCAACAACCCAAATGTTTTTCCTAAAAAAAATTTTTTTAAAGTTTTCCTTTGGTGTTAAAATATTTTTAAATAATATAATAAGCATGTTTAAAAAATATTTTTTCTGTTTGTATCCAAAGTCAACAGATATACTTGTATGTTATTATAAGTACGTTTGTTATTTTATAACATTTGATATTTTGTATCTTAATAGGATATAATGTCTCCAGAAGGGTTCATTGGGCGAAAAAATACTCAACAAAGATCCACCTAGTTTTACATTTTGTCTTTTACTCCTCAGAGCGTGAAATTCCCTGAATATTTATGATCTTACGCAGTGCCTTAAAAATATTTTATAAAATAAAAATAGCCGGCCATCATTTAATTTCAATTGTCTATGAAGATACTTTACGCTATCGTGTTTCATACTTCGATCGAGTTACACAAATACCCATAAAATAAAATATACAACACAACGTTATTGTATTGTATTAAAATAGTAATTAAAGCTTTAAAAATAATCATACAATAAAATCTAAGCATTTTATTTACGTTGTTAATATCAAGTGGTTCTTACATTATTTATGTCTCATTCAAATTGTCCTAATTAACCAATTTTTTGAGTATGTCCAAATGTTTGTAGACATACTGGACTTCCTACCATGGGAGTTATTTAGATCTAAATTTGAGGGAAAACATTTTGAGGAGGAAATATGGAAGTCTAGGATTTACAAGGACATTGACCTGTCATGAAATGGTTTGAGTGGCCATTTTACACTGTGTATTTTCACACATTCACCATTCGGCCTATGTTAAAAACATCCACACTTCCTTTACTCTTCCATATGTTGACTTTTGTGAAGTTATATAAATTATATATAGCAACTATGTAGGGAGAATAGTGAATTTTACACAGTGTATAATGTGGCCACTTAACTCAGCCTATGACAGGTGATAAGTCCTGTAAATGCCTAGACTTCCGTATTCCTTTCTCCAAATTGTTTACTTCTCTATTGTAACAAACGTAGGTTCTTATTTCATTTAACTAAGACAATTTTTACAAATCTGTTTTTGTATTAAGAATAAATCATCACCTTTTATCTATCCTGTCCGCACCCAAAAATAAATACGTCACTGTAATATTGTTACATAAGAGGTAAGGTTATTAGTCTTACGCTTTAAGTGTTGTCTAGGAGAAACGAAATATTGCAATGCACCTTTAAAACCAATTTGTTATGTTGTCCATACTGCGATGAATTGAATCTTAGTAATAAATTAATTTAAATTTACTCTGTTACGTCTTCTGAATATTTCTTTATACTAAAGTGACATTTATTAATTAAGAACACTTTAGTTATTGATTTGATTATATGTTTTCTTTGTGATTGTTTTATCCTGACTGAATCGTAAATTAAAATCAAAACGTTGGCGTTTGTCTAACACACTAACTACTTTACTAAGATACTGATGAAAATAAAGAAAACAGTAAAAAAATATCACAGAATTTATAGAGTTTCAAAATACAAAATTTAGCTGCGACGCCAAAATATCACTACCTTTTCAACGTAAATTGAGTGTTTTGAGATTCCCTGGGTGTTTTGTTTGACCCGCTTACCAGAATATTATAGTCTCGGAATTTTCTCTCCTAGAACTCTTGGGATGGTTGTGAAGAATCTCTAAGCAAAACACAAATGTTTTAAAGAAAGTTTTCTGCGGAAAAGTATATTTATTGGCCGTTAAGTCCCATAACAAGAATGTCATAAATGTTGATGATTTACTCTGAGGTCTGTCTGACCTACTTAGTAATAAAAAACGGCGGCTTGCTTGTTGCACGATGAAAATAAATATACTTTATTAAAAAACTTACAGAATATGCATAAACATCTCGACAAGTGAAATATATTTTTATTTAAAATTATATTTATATCTTACATTGAAAGAAATCATGACGGCTCTTAGGCAATAACTACTGACTTTTAAATTTCCCTGTAGAAGTATAAGAGATCCATAAACATCAGAAAGGTGAAATATATTTTTGTAAAAAAATAGATGAACTGTAATATTTCTAAAATTGAAAAGAATCATCACAGCTTGTACGCTATTACTACCTACTATCAATTTTACTATTTATTTATTAGCAAATAGATGAATACAGTCCTGTTTTTTTACACTTTCATACATATTGCAATGTATTTATTTTTTTAAATTACCAAATATTACACATTTTCTTATCACGCGAATCTCTCACTCTCCGATTGCGATAACTACAGCCAATATCGGAGCTATGAAGATAGTGGATGAGGATGGCAAAGAACCAGGTGGAGTGGATGAGATAAGAGTAACATAAACTATGATCGTGTTATTTACGCACCTCCGTATTATATCAGCTGTATTCAAAAGCCCTATGGGCGTAAAAATTAGTAAATAAATTTTTGAAATTTGGACTTAATGCTGTCTTGCCATAATGTTGATCTTTTTCGAGTGCCTGTTTATGGACTATAAAATATTTTCGTGTAAAAAAATATTTTTATCGAATCGAATCGAACCTTAGACCTTTTGCATGCAAATGCGCTGACGACTGGCTGTCCTAAATCGTATTTTTATGCCTTTTTTTTACATTTTGACTTTGAAAAGGTATTTGCTTCTGCTTTAAAAATCATAAATATGTTTGGCTTATTAGTAGATATTAAAATTTAGAGAAAAAAAATGCATTTTTTAACTCAAAAAATTAGTCCGTGGTAGCAATTTTCGCCTCAAATGCGAATTATTTCCTCAGTTATTCGGTCAAATATGAATGTAGTATGTAAAACAGCTTATTTAAAAAGTTATTAGATTCGTTACATATATGATATGTCGTGTTAAAATATAATTTCAAGACTGTTTAACTCCCACATAATTCATATAATCTAAAAGCCATCGAAATGCAATACAAACTCTGACTAGACCAAATGTAATTCATAGGAGCACATATACATAGTATGTGATTATGGCTTTGATATCAAAGCGGTTTATGCAAAGCCCGCTATTTGATGTGACTATAATTTTTACTTTTAGATTTACAAAGGCACAAGAGAATTATTGTAATTTGATTCAAAACGAATGATTTCAAATTTATGAATGTAATTTTTTTCTGAACCATTCAATGGTGGGGGTTGGGGGTATGACATAATAATGGACAACCCCCACCTTTAATTTTGTTGACAGCTGCTTTATAAGATTACGAGTTACAAAAGAAGAGTTTTCTTAATTTCTTAGCTCTTGTGTGGCTATGAAGCCACATGAGTCTAAATAAAATAGTTGATATATCTTTTATATGTTTTAAAATCACGTAATCGTATTTTTTTAAATTAGCCTAAATCAATTGATTAGTTTTATAAATTAAGGAAATAAGATTAAAAAACAGTTTATGTATACATACAAGTATATTTGTTCAATTTCTTTTCGAGTACCAAAACGAATTTTTAAGCACAGTCTTTTAAGAGATATTACGTCTTTTTTATACAGGCGTGTTTATTTCACCTTTCCTTTTAATATGGTTAGACTACTATGTATTTGCTCTCGTCAATGAAATATCTTATTTACTGTCAACATTTTTATTTTGCGTTTACATACTTTTTCCTATGTGTCTTGATGTTTCTTCTTAGCAAAAAATTGATTTAAAATTAACATTCATAAATCTGTTTACAAAGTAACTGATATATTTTTTTTAACGTTTAAGCACACCCCTGTGGTTTAATGGCGTTTAATGTGGTTTCAAGACGCTTGACTTACGCACGGAAGGTTCCGGGTTCGATTCCCGGTGAGAACACAAAAATTAAAATGTGATTTTTCTCAAGCCTGGGTGTTCAGTGATGTGATTCACCACTGTAATTGGGCCTTCTGGCCTGTTGTGGTGCAAAAAAAAAAAATATATAATAAAAAATAGTTAGACACCCATGTGTATTGCGTTAGTTTTACATTTTGAATGTTTTAAGTCTAGGAAACTTTTTTTTTTTTTTTATTCACGATTAATTTTGCTTCATTTATTGAGACACAAGTCTCAAAAATTCATAAGACTGAAGTCTTGAGTTGCGTTGAGATGAATAATATACTAAAATAATTTTATTCTCGTAAAGCAGTAACATTATACAAAAAAACGATCACCTTTAAAGAATAACACATGGCTTATCAATATGTAAATAATAAACAAACTCAAATAATTAAAAAACCAACTCAAACTGCTCCCTCCAAGAAACATTTAGTCTTGAACCTCTCTCCTAAAAATAGTTATTGTTCTTGAGACCTTACATACATGCAAAGTTTGGTAATTTATAAACCGCCATTTTTGTAAAAATCACGTCAAGGGCGCTGTACTATAAATATCTCAACGCGTCTTGCAGATGTAGAGCGCATGGTAAGAATTTTTTAGCTTAATAAGCTCTTCTAAAATATTTAAAATATCGTTTTGAAGAAAAATATTTCGGTTAAATAAATAATTATAATAATTAAACTAAATACGTATTTTAATTATTATATTTAAAATGCAGTTCCACCAAGAAATGTCAGTAGAAAAACTCAATATCTAATTGATTAATGTTTTTGAAATTAATTTTATTTGTTTATTATTTTACACAACCCGTTTGGGAATATAAAATAAGGTCTTATTATGTTTATGTCTTGTCTTTGTTATTCAGAAATCGAATTCATAATTTAAAGCATGAAATGTAGCGCGCGAATCACTACACCATAAAGTAAAAAATGAAATTACAATTGTCATTTGACATAATTAATATTTTTACAATTACAATTTTAACCCCATTTCAAATTATGAAAATCGGAATAATTATAGAATTATTAAAGACTAATGAGGATATGTATACTTGAACTCTGTAAGATAAAAAAAAAATCTAATTCTCAAAAAAAAGTGTCATTTAGCATCTAAAGTTGCATGGAATTAAGGACCCAAATTAAGGACAGTGGACGGAGTATATAAATTATTTGGTCAAACAAACACTAAAAGCAAAGTGAAAGGATGTTTCTTCTCAGGAAACGTGCGATGTCATGCGTGAATCCACTTGGACCCAGAAAGATAAAACAACTGTGTAGTAAGATTATCTGTTAAGTATTTATTTCGCTTTGACAAAGGTACTTTCAAAGTGTCTGATAACTGTGTTTTGTTTTAACTTTTTTTTTAAAAGTCCAGCAAAAACTGAAAGAACAATAACAAGAAATATAAAAGTTGTAAGAACGGGATAAATAATATTTTTAGTATAAGTTTTTTTTTAAATGCTATTAAATATTTGTATATAGCCATTTACCGACTTTTCTATGTCTAATGGTTTCGAGACGCACTCGTCGTTTCATTCTATCATATTCTTGTTATTTTTCATTCAGCCTTTTGGACAAAGCACTTTGCGGTTATATTGTTACATAGCTATTTCTCCCAAACAGCTAAAATTATAATTTATGTATCAAAAAAAAACATTAACTTTCAACGACATTAAATATCATCATCATTTCCTTGTTTGCACCGAGTGATGCACGGGGCACTGCATTGGTACTGCAGTTGGAGCGGAAATTAATTATTATCTAATGGAAGGTAAAGTGATCAGCCCCACGGATCGCCAGTCTAGAAATATTAAAATATATGTGTGAAATATTTCATAGCTTTATATTTTATTATTTATTTCAAATTTTAATCATAAATAAATACATTCTTTAAAATAAACTTTATATGAACATATTATGAAGTGAAGGTTAGCTAGAAATCTAGGCATCTACAGAGCTTATGACCTGTCATTTCTGGTTTGAGTGGTCATTTTACACACCATGTAACATACACTGTTCTACCTTTATTTAAACATCTTATTTCTTTCATTCTTCCATCTGTTGTGAAATGTTGTAAAATGTTATAAATTGTAATAGTTTAAATTAACAGCTATCTAAAGGGGTTGAATCCATTCCTCGTCTACAAAAATTTGGACAAACTTAAAATACCTTTGATAAACTTTATAATAAATTAATGTGTGAAGACGAGTACGGGAAAGGTTTTAAAATGAGAGCAGTTAATTATAGGAAAATGCATAGAAAGAAAATGACATAGAAATAAAAAGATTAGGGGTAGTGATGACAGAAAAATCTTTAAAGATCTAACAGGCAGTAACATTTGAGTCATTTCTTAGAAACACATAATGATGATGCATCTTTCATATTTTGTTTTAAATCCAAATAAAATGCAGAGTCAAAGTTTGTGTTAAAAAAAAAATCTTTTTAGCCTGTACAATACATTGTTGACGTATTTCTCTTTACTTAGATTTTAAAAATCCTTTCCTGATTTTTTTTTCACGTTTTATAAAAATAAAATACACTGTGTTCTTTAATTTTTTCCCCAGTTCCTTATTTAATTTAGCCAAAATTCGTTTTTTTATGTAAAAAGTTTCTTTACTGTCCACCGACTTGCCCCTTCGAGGCGGCATATCAAACAGTATGGCAGAAAATTTTAGGACCATAATTTTGGTAAACTTTACGTCTATGAAATAAGTTTACTCATTGAATAATAAAGATGTACGAGTAGATGGATACTGTTAGGTGATTTAGTTTAAATATTTAATATTTAGAAAATGGTTCTCCAATTTTGAGACTACCTGAGAAGATATTTGTTTGAAATTCAAATATCTTTATCTAAACAAGTAATGCTAATCCTTATGCCAGAAACCCGCCATAACAGGAGTATTCAAATATTAAGAGAATTTGAGTTGATTCTTAGTTGAATAGTAAGCGCTCTTGAGCAAAAATAAATTCATAATCATGAATATTATTTGTTTTGAATAACTGAGATCATTAAAATTAGAAAAAAGTATCCATAAATAAATCATTAAAAAATATTTTTTTTTTAAATGTCAAAGCCAAGCCAAAAAAAAAATTCTCAACGAAACACTTTTTGAGTTTTTTCAGTTTATACTAAGAAATGTATTTTTTGTTATATCCATTAATATCCTGAAGTTTTTATGTTGTGTTTGTGCATACTGTTAAAATAATGTGTTACCTATTTTTTACGAAACATAAATAGTATGATAGTCTCTAATGAAACACATCATCGTGCACTTGTTGACTTTTACTTACTCGTATTTTAAATAAATAAAATATACTGCTCTAACTTTGCACAGATGTACTGTCGTTGACAGAATAAAAGAAGAATATAATTTAAGATTATCAGTGAAAAACAAAAGTTCAGAAGTTCAATGTGTTTACATACCTATATCATTTATAAATAAACAAAAAAGAAGTTGCCCTAAATTTGAGCCCTGCGGTACTCAAAGCCAATTTAAATAATTATCCGATTAGTGATTCACCTTTTTCTTGCAATCATAATTTTTAAATTTAATACCAAACCATATTATCCAATGCGATGCTCACATAGTAAATGACTGCTATTAGATAAGTAATAATTTTTGTGAAACTACAACATCTGAAACTATGTGATTAGTGGTTCAACCTTACTACTAACTTACCTACCTTTGGATAATTCAAATCATTTCACGAGTAAAGAGAACTCTTACAACAGGTAAGTAACAGATAAGAGTACTCTTTAATTGATTTTGTAAAAAAATCTACGTAGCATAATTTTTTTATTATTTTACTTTGGATCAAAGTAAAAAAACGTCGTATTTTTATTGCTTACAGTATACTAGAGCATAGATACTAATTTTCGATAAAATCGAAAAACCGAAATATCGGACCAAATAGCAATATTTTATTTTGTCTGTTTAAAAGTTTTCAAACTTCAAACGTATTTTTTATCTTTTCATACGCAATTCTAATCATTTAACCAATCAGAATTCAGAATGCATTACTATAACAAGCCACGCCCGCCAATAACATGCTGAATATTGTCTTTATTTTGATATTATAAAATGCTTACAGGCTTGCTTAAAATTTCATAATGTTTGTGTTGTTTGTTTATCAGGAGTTTATATAATATTATCACATTAATCGTATTCGTGATCAGAATAATCATATTTGTGATCAAAAGTTTTTTATTTATTTATTCATTCAAAATTACACTCGTTTAAATATAAATAAAAGATTAATCAAGGCTTTTTGGGCTATGCCCATGTCAAGCCATAATAATTAACAATAAAAAATATAAAGTAAAATTTATTAGATTAAATTACTATGATATGTAATGCAATAGAATAACAATCGAGAAAAACAAGGTATCATTTATGTATAATAAAATTGCACAGAATACAATGCAAAAAAGATATTCAGATAAGAATATTAAAAATACAAATTATAAAAAAATATTGTTGTCTTATTTTTTTTTATTATTTATTATTATTTGGAACGAAAACATATCTCAATCACATATAATTTTTTTTATATACTCGTATTTATTCTTTTTCTATCGATTCCAATGATATTATTATTTGTTTTTTTTATAACTACTATATTTGACTATTATTTTGTTGATTTTAATGACATTATTATTTTTTATATTTGATTATGTAATAAGCTAGTGCAATCATATGTTTTGTTGTAAAGGATCTTTACTGACAAGTCATATCAATTGGCTCGGTGAGTCCTGTAATAAAAAAATAGAAAAATAATAATGAATGAAAAATAAAATATATACATGTACATATGTACTTCTGTTGTGTTTTATTAAATTTGTTACAAAACATGGCATAGTATGTTCTAAGAAATTTATGTGTCTGTTAAGATAAAAATATTACTATTACGTTGAAAATGCACGTACCTACGTAAGCTTAAATTTAAGATTACGACCTTAAATAATAAACAATGAATGTAAATAATTATTGTTGATTTACTTTGAAAAACTTAAACTTTTATTATTTTTTTATTTATTTATACTTTTGCAATGTTTGTGTTATTTTTTTCATACAAAATAATGTTCCCTCACTAGGGTGTCTCGTACCGAGGGAAAGATTTTACAATAAGTGAAACATGCCTTAAATTAATTATTTGACATAGTAAAAATAAAAAGAAAATTAAAACGTAATTTTTCTAATTGACCTAATTATAATTTTAAATATAAAAAGCAACATAAACTAAAATAATAATAAAAAACACAATAAATCCTTATAGACTTGTAGACCAAACTTTATAATCAGGACACAATTTTTTACCTATTTGGCTTGATCCACTCATCGATCCGTGCGCAACCCACCACCATGATCCATTTTTTAATAGCAATTTTATATTGTGAGTACTAACTTATTGTTCTTATGGACAATGGAAGTAGATTGTACGCATTAACCAAGTAGTAGGCCAATCCCCTTTGACCAAAGTTTGTATTAATTTTTAATTGTCTTTGCAGCATCAGGGTGGAGTATTTAGTAACTCTTGTATTTGTGAAATGAGTTATGGAAGGTAGAAAATAATGTTTGTGTGTAGAGTAATTGGATGCAGATGTGCAAATGACACTTTGCACATCTGCATCCAATTATTCTATATTCCAAAACTGATTGCGTAATATATTTTCATAAGTTCTTTTAGGCTTATTATATTTATTATAGTTTTAAAAAATTAAATATGGTGAAGTAAAATAGATTATGTTTTTTTAGTACTCATATTTGTTCAATATTTTGAAAAAATATTGAAAAATATCGAAATACTGAGTTTCCTATTTTCGAAATTGTAATATAAAAAAATGGCCGTATGAGAAAAAAGCTCCAATAGTCCTATGCTCTGGACTAGGTGTCTATATTATTTAAGGAAACAAACGGAGTATTACGTTAAAACGGAACTACCAATTAGAACATAAATTATACTCGTCGGTAGTTCAGATTGTAAAATTGCTGACTTTTTAATTTCAGGTAGGAACAAGGCTTCACCCCTCCTTTACTGACTAAACTATTTGGGTCTACCTAAACTAACAATCGATTTTCCTTTGAATCTTACTTGAAAACTAAATCATACAAACGAACGTACTTTTTTGCGATCAGGGGTGAATTCATTGTGTTGTTTGTTGAAATACATTTTCGCTTCCTTTGAAACGAATATAATAACTCAAATACTTAAGGAATAAGTAAATCTTAAACAAAGCTTTTTAGAAGAGTCAACTACACAGATGACCTGAATTTGAAAATATTTTTTTTTCTATCTTTGATTAGCTTATGGGCAATCAGTTTTTCAAACTTTATTACAACAAATAGTCAATATAATAAATACAAAGTTTAATCCCAATTTTTTTGTTCGCATGTATGGTAATTAGGAAAATACGCCATACCGCGCAACCATTAATTGCACCAAAATTGTTAAATTAATGCACTGATTGAGTTGCCAAAGCGCCTATTTATTCACCATTGATAGTACTTATGAAGAACAGACCGCATGCCGATCGCAGCGAAACAGTTATGGAGTTACAGCAGAAAACCCAAGGTAAGCCTGAAAATATATTCCCTAAAAGTTTCTTGAAACTATTATTGTGATAGTTGCCGTATCAAAAATAGCTGCTGTAGATGAATTTTTTCAAAATGAATTTGGAAAATGAGGTCCATTTTTCGCAACTCTGTGTTTGTGTGTAATGCCTTTATTACGTTTCGTTTTGACGTTAAGAATGTCACGCGGTGGCTATATGGGGTTATATGCCATAGTGAGTTGAAATTTTATGCTAACGTGCTTTTATTTATTTTAAAATACCTTGAAAGTACAGAACGAAACAATTTTGAACACGATGAACGGTGGAAACACTGCAGATACAAGTAGCTCAAGAAGATACTCTGCAGAAAAAAGGCTCTATTTGTGAGATCTCTTGACGTTTCGACGTACCTGGGCGCACTTAACTGCAGCGTCTGAATAATGTTAATCTGAAAAAGATTCTTCTTTGCCGTACGTGCTATTTGGGACGAGATAATGATACAAAAATTAGTTGTTTAATTGCAATAAACTTTAGTTAGAAGTTTTCGACTCAATATTTAGTTGTGCCATAATAACTCCACTAGTAAGGTAGTCTCGCATTTTGGCTATGTTTTTCTTTCTTCATTTATAATTTTTTTTGAAAATGTATTAAAAAATTTTAGTGGTTGGGGCCGTGTTTAACATATAATAAACTACTTTTTAGCAGTTGACTTTTGATAATATTCCATTTTCCACGTACAAAAAGTCCCAATTATTTTTTTTTTGTTGCCATATTATCAAGACTTACTATACTCATAATTAATATTTTTATAATTTATGTTCAAAGCATTAACTTTGTGTTCTTATATTTCAACTAATGTTAGTAAATATTATTATTAAACCACTTTATGACTTTTTGATGTGTACCGGTTTCGAGACGTATCCGTCTCTTTGCCAAGACACTCACTGCACCAACATGGAAATACTAAAATACACTTTCACTATTTTCATCACCGAAATACAAATAGTATTGACGAAAAATGTTTAAATTACATGTATTGTTAAAGGGAGGCAAACACCACCATGTCCAAACATGCACTAAAATAAGTTTTAAAATATTTAGGGATATGTTGCAGAATGTGTTGGGGTGATGGTTAGGAAGAGGAGGGGCTTGGAGGTTGAAAATTATACGATTGGTTCATTTTTAAATGAAAAATTGGGCCATATTGAAAAGATATTTACATAGATATGATAAGGGGAATATTAATTTTAATTATCTCCTTTTTCATTATTGAAATCGTGATTTGAATATATGAGATTTTCAAACTCTGATAAAATATTATTTTTTAATCATCTCATGTTCGGCCATGGTGGCGTTTGCGTTCCCTTTAACTCTGCGTGTAATTTATGTATTTTTTCGTAAATACTATTTATACTGCCGTGATGAAGGTGAAAGTGTATTTTCGTATTTGCGTGTTGGTGTAGTGAGCTTGACGAAGAGACGAGTACGTCTTAAAGTCGGTAGACATCAAAAAGTCCGTAAGTGGTTATATTTTCGAACATTTATAATAATATTTTAAATGATTATCAATCAACTAATATTCCACATGTTTAGGGGATTCCGTTAATAATAGTACAAACTTTCAGTATTAGTGGATTTATTTAAGCGTGGTTATTGGTCGTCTTATATAAAATTATGTTAATTGATACATTTTACATATTGATGATTTTCAAAATATTATTTTGCGTTTGCAGAGAATAATGTTTTATTTTTATTATTGTTAGTGTGAAGATTCATTTTAATAACGCCATGGAAAAATAGTATCGCTGTTCATCTTTTCATATTATGTTAAATAAGATTAAATTCTTCCTCAACCTTTGAGAAAACAGAATTGGGAATGATCCAGAAAACCTATCTGCAAATTGGAAAGCAAATGGTGTTCGATTTTTGAACTCGTTCATATTAGCGTTTGTGGTTGGAAAATAAAAGCACTAAATTTTAGGGCGAAGCGCTATTATATTTTTACAAAATCAAATCCTGTGCCAAACAGCACACGATTGTTACTCAAAAATAATTGATATGGTGTTGTTACTTTTGTTTATCTGCAAACAAGGTTTAAATGCAATTCATTATATATGAAAAAAAAAGTGATAATAAATGTACAGCAACCATATTTTATTAGATATCTAACTAGATATAGAAAAAAACATTTTGAAAATGGGAATATGATTCAGGCAGAGGAAAACTTTAATTATGTTTATAATTAAATCCAGAGCCTCGATTATGTACATTAGAAAGTTAACAGAGTCAAGCTTCAATTTTTCGTAATAGGAAAATATCACATACTACAAATACCAATATAAATATGTGAAAGAAAATTTAAAAAAATTTTTTTTTCCATTATAAATATGGATGTAGTAGAGAAATATTTTCGTACCCAACTTTTAAAATTAAATAGTTAAAAAACATGTCTTCTCAAAAATGCGACATGTTTAGATTGTTTGGTTTTAACAATCGTGACATCAAGACGCGGGACGATGTTATATTTAAATTTAAACGATCACAAACAAAGCTCTAAATTTAACCAAATTGTGACGTACTAGGAGAGTGGCCAATGCAATTAACCGTTTTCTGAACATTTAGTTAAATAAATATCACCTCAAATATTTAAAAGCTATAACTATGTTAGTGTCGAGATTAAGAATCTTGTTTTTTTCTGAAAACTTCATTCGTCTTATGATTTTATACAAATGTCCACAATCATAACAACAAAATATGTTGTATTGTCTATTTGTGGCTAAATTGTATATTTTTTACATTGTTGTATTGTCTGCCTCATGAATTTGATTTTTTTTAAGCTTGATAATGTTCCGTGATACTTTATAAATCTTGAAAGAGGCTTCATAAAACACTTTTCAGTAACTCTATCAAGTAAAATAATTACTGTAAAATAAGTTTTTCATAACTATTTCTGCATTGTTATAAACAAATAAATATAATTCTAAATGAAAAAACAAGAAAGTTTTGAGTATGTGGGGAATGTTAGTGTAAAGTGGCCACTTAAACCAGCCAATGACAGGTCATAAGTCCTGTAAATGCCTAGGCTTCCATATTCCCTTCTCAAAAATGGTGTTCCTCTCAGTTGCAACAAAATTTAATAAATTTAAAAATAAATGACAATTTTACAAATAGCGGTTTTCTGAAACATATTTTTCCAATGAATGTTTTTGTTATTTCACAAAATCCACACAACTTTATCGATTGTTAAAGGAATACAAGGCAACTTGGTCTTAAGAGATAATCTTGGAATTTCGATTTTCTTGTCATATTTTTACTGTAGATACCTGAATTTCCTTTCATATATTTTCCAAATTCCCATCCTTTATTTGTGCGAGCACGCACGCTTAGCCTGTTCTGTCAGATGACATTGTAAGGCAATATTTAGAAACCTTCTTAAGAAAAAATATTAAACGCGAAGAATTTTCATTCAGTAAATATGTTTTGAGTTCTTGTTTCGGAATGTTGAAATCGCTCCGTTGAAAATTTTATTTTATCAACCTTTTATTTGTATAAAAATGTATTTTTATAGCACATATTTTTTTTATAAGTCTCTTCGTTATATTGTTGTTCGACAACTAGAAATCAAACATTGAATGAATTTATCATATGATTTTCCAAATTAAAAGTAGTAAATATTCATTTTTTATGATGACAATATTTTTTAAAATACAATAAAGTCTGACTGAACTTATTTACTGAATTCGTTTAACATTATGTACAGGTTACATCAATTTAAATGCCAGTTACTGTATTATTTTATTTTTATATTTATTTTCTAGTAGTATTATAATATATTGTTGCATCTTTGTAAAAATGAAATAAAAATATTGCATGGTAACGGGAAACAACTGATTTTACTAATTTTATCGAGAACGGGCTAATGTTTTAAATTAATACTTAGTTTGAATTAATCTTTTTGATATAAATGGTTCTGAAGAGTTTAACCCTAAGCGTAAACATTCATGAGTATGGTGTTATTTTTTTATCAAAACCCTTTAATCTTATGTTACAAAATACTTCTAAGATACAAAATATTAATAAAACATTGGTAAAAAAACTTATGCAAAAAAAGTTCTGTGATTTTAAAAGGGTTCGAGAATCAAATTAGTCACGTAACAAGGTACTGATTTAAAAACATATTTAATATTGTATCGTATTTGTTTTAAAGTGGGTACCGTACCTTTGTTCTTCGTTTGTTCGTTTTTGACACTGATTTTTAAAAATTTTATTCCTAATTCATAAGCTTAATTAAACATTTTTTTTTGAGAAAGAAGCTTGTTTAGCTTTAAAATTGGTCGGTGGAAAGAAGTAAAAAATTAGTGGTTTAAAACACAGTTGTCTTTTTTATTTAAAATGTTGCATTTGCAAATCTGTTATAAATAAAGTCTTTTGGGATTTAAGATGCATTGTTTTCAACTCCATTTAAGTTTTTGAAGAACTAATCATCAGTTTCTTTGAAAATATTCTTATTTTAACATTCATTTTACTTATTTCGAAATTACAGTTTAAAATAATTTATTTACCGTTCAATTTACAAATTGTCTCAGAAACATGAAGGGACCATTTGTACGATGTTGTCTCAAATACCCTGTAGGGGTAGAATAGTTACTGTAGTATTTGTATTCAATGATATTCTACGGAATTCATCAAACATCTATAAATACATTTTCCAGTAAGATAACGTTTACGTTATTAATAATTTTGTTTGCTCATTGCGCCGACAAGCCATATAAATTGACTTGGTAAGCCTTGAAAGTAACAATTTATTGTTTTAGATATAAATACTATTTTCGATCAAATATAAGGTCTTTGTTATCTGAAACATATAATAAAAATCAGATGAAAGACAAAAAATTAAAATATTTTTTAATTCGTGAAATATTATGCGTTTATAGAATTTAACATTTTTTTTCGAACAAATAAATTGATCTAGAATAAGGTAATTCAAAACTACCTACACACTAAAAAGGAAAAAATATATTCGATATACCAACCTTCTTAGTGAAAAAACTAAATCCCATGCATTCTACGATATTATTTAGCAGAGTGGACTGTATTTTAATTTTAATGAAATAAAAGAATATCCTCGATATGCGGTATGCATTGTCAATCGGCCACAACCCCAACGAATGAGATGAACTGGTCAATTGCGAGCGGCACCAACACTAAGACAGGCCTCTGATCTAGAGCTAAATACTGGTGGTTGGTGGATACAAAATCTATGATGCGGCACACGTTTAATAAAATAAACGCGTGATTCACTACACGAGGTCTTATTGTGGTGGATGATAAAATGATACTAAGGTGGAAAGTGAACTGTAGTTGCTGTGGGTACAAAGTATGTTGAAGTTGTGACAGTAATTTGAACAATGTATACCAACATAATTCGCAACCACTTCTGTTAAAAACAAACTGAACTACATGATTGCCTTTTGGAGAACCGGTAACAAGACTCAAATACGTATTTAGGGTACAAAAATAAAATTAAATCATTTCACTAACTAAAAGCTTACTTTTATTACTTCTACGACTAAACTGTACAAAAAACACGCCTTTTGAAAAGATTAATGACAAAAATTAAAACAGTAAGAGTTGTATATAAATGAAATGATAAATATATAAGACGGTTGCAGCGCTCAGCACTAACAACGCTCACCCGCTCACCTTGAAAAATCAAAACAAGTGATATACTATAGTAAAAAATACTTTACAATTAACAACACTACAATAACATACCTGACTAGGTACTTAAAAATTATATTCGAAACAAACCACGCGAAACATAATATGACTTCTTCGACTTCTGTAACCAAGAATTGAAGGTCTTATTTGTTGCTAGCAAGAAGCATGGCATCCTCAGCAGATTAAAAACAATTGATAGTTAAATCACCCATTCCTATATATTTCAATTCTTTCATACAGTTTTCGCTGTATACATTGAACAGCCATGGTGACTTTACACATCCCCGTTTATCTCCTTAAATAATGTCAAACCACAATGAGAATGATACATTTACTATCACACATGCAGTGCTGTCCTTTATGTCCTGTGGCGCAATAGCCCGTATCAGGTTGCCGCTCACTGCATACTCCGATAAAACCTTCCACAGTTTTTTTTATCATCTCTATCAAACTCTTTTTGCAGATCTACAAATGCGCGTAAATGCTCTGAAAAAACAGTACCTGCTAAAACCAAAGATACACATAAAAAAAGGTGGACGGTTTGTTATAGACGTTTTTTAAAGTGTAAGTTAAATGGTTAAGAAAGTAAAATAATTATATTCATTATAAAGCTAATCGGAAAGTATATAATTTTTAATGCGTTCATTCTAAAATTGCTCATAACGCACCATTTTCTCATCAGCAATCAATAGTGCTTATGAAACTGCTTCAATCTTCTTCGCGGGTCATAATCTGTGCAATTAGTTGGCTTCATGCATGGTCAGTCTCCACCCGTCTTTATCTTCTGCTTGTCTCTTCAACTTGGCGTACCCGCTGTAACGCATATCGGAAACAATCCTGCTGCTGCTCCAGAACACTTACTGAACATGTTTATTACATGAAAGTAAAATGATCAGTCTGGTGTTTCTAGTGCCAGTCCAAGACTATTAAAGATTCTAGAGTAAAAACAGATTTTAAAATAAACATTTCATGCTAACCATGTCCGAAACTGATCTTTTGAATGGTAGACAAATGCGCTGACCGGAAGACTTCAAGAGTTAAATAGTTTAATTTTATACACGTATCTTAGATTCATAGATGCTAAATCTGAATTGCTTGATAAATTGGAATGATTGTAGAATGTTTGTATCCGTTATGTATTTAATCTTCGCAAATACAACTACATAACCGAATATCGCAAGCAACTACACTGGCCCAGTATCAGGCATAAAAGAAACATTCACATTCTATCACTTCTTCACAATATTTTAAATAATCCCATTTCGCCTGTTTGTTTGAGAGAGCTCTTCCAACCTCTATCACAACATGGACTATCATTTTGCTCTAGTAACGAGAGAACCCTTTTAATACCCTTTCATAGCTCTTACTTTCTTGACTCCTCTTTCACATTAGTAGCTGCTTGATTGTAAAATAATCTGCGCAATAATGTTAGAGATGCCGCTTCTTATTTATATTTAAATCAATGTTGAAATGTGACTATCTAAATATTTGAGTTGTTCCTTTCTCCTTCTTTCCTTCCCATTTCCTCTCCTCTCTTCGTAGTAAAGTGTTAATTTGTTTTTTTGTTTTTTTTTTGTTTTTAATTTTGTAAAAAATTTTAAGATAAACTATAATTCCTTAGAATATGTTCATGTAGATACTTGTGATTTTCTCAAACTGAACGGTTTGGGTTGGTAAAAAGAAATTGCCTTAAGGCATTACGCCCGCCTTTATACTCGTATATTATATATGAATATTTATTATATATTGTACTTGTATATAGAGTATTTAAATAAATCAATATCTTAAATCATCGTCATCCCCTTTTTCTCATACAATGGTGCATATGGCACTAAATAGCCTTGTTTGATCATCGGTTACATGAAAGGTAAGGTGATTAGCCTTACACTCCGGTGCCATTCCAAACACAATTAAAAATTGCAGCTAATAAAACCTTTAAAATTAATATATCAAGTCCGTTCTGCCAGGTATCGATTCCAGGATCAAAAAAATGGTAGGCGAAAACGTCTACTACTATACAAAGAGGCAGACTTATCCCCTTATTTAGTGCTTTTGTAAGAGAGCAATGATCGAGTTGAAAATACCCGTTCCGACGTCCAAACATAGAGAAGTATTTCACAGTGCGACTATTAAACTTGTTTAAAAGCAACTCCAGCTAGGTATTTTGAAGACAAAAATAATAAGGAATATACATTTTAAATCTTCCATAATAATTCAAATTCATTTTATTTCTCCTCTCGTCCTCATTTTATATCTGTTGCTTATTTCCTTTTACCTGTGGATCATCCATTTTCCTCATTCTGTTAGACGTGTGCCATAATGATACAAAATATCTTCTCCACGGCAGGGGACACCTGTCGCAAAATATTCTCTATTGAGTAAAAATTCAAACTGTGCTCTGAAAAATGTTTCACATCATTCATCGTATCCTTGACTTCCGTACCTACATATATTATCAGAAAAAAGGGTTATTTTTTTCATTCAAAACAACTTTACTTTTTTATTCTTGAATAAAATTTTTGTAAGGAAAAAATAAATATTAACATTTTTATGATTTACCAAAATATTTTTGATTTCCGGCCATTTTCGACGAGTTGTGATTAACTCATTATATTAAATTTTGAATCAAGTTGGGGTAGAGTGCGGTTCGAACCTCGGACTTCCGACCCGTTAGCCTGCAACACTAGCCACAGGACCACAACCCTATTTTAATTTGAATTCTTTTTTTTTATATTTCGTATGTGTTTTAAAGTTCAATAAAACAATTTGTATTATTCACTTCTTATTTATTTTACTACATTCCAGTTTCAAAGCTACTACGTCTTCTTTTATTTAAGGTATATCAAAAAAATATAAAAATATCTAATGAAAAATCATTTTAATTTTAATAAAGACATTATGTTTATAGTTCGATACGTCGAAAACCAATTATTTGAATTTGCAACTCCAAATTTATTCACTTAAAAATGCGATAAATAATGATAAATAATAATAATAATATTTTTTTTTAATTGTCTATAGTCCGCTCGTATTTAATTTACCGCAAATAAACAGTGGGGATGAAAGTATAGAAGCCTTCCTACACACGTAAACACTTGACACGAAGACTAAAAAAAAATATTATTACCTCCTGTCAAGTACATATATAAAATTTAAGTTGACCCCTTTAACATAATAAAATAGGATTCTTTTTTTTATATTAGCGCTCTTATAATTTGCCCAAATATTTTAATTTTGATGGCCAATTTCAACGAGTTGTAAACAACTCACTATTAGAAAATGGAAATCAAGTTGGGTAGAGTGTGGTTTGAACCTCGGACCCGTGAGTCCGCAACACTAGCCACGGGAACACAACCTGATTTAATTATAAGTTTTGCTTTGATAAGAGAGCGTGGAGTAGCTCAATAAGTTATAAAATAAATAATAAGTCGTAAAAAAAAAGAATTTCTATTTAATTTTTATTATATACACTGAATAACTACAATGTCATTTATACAAATTTAAAAATAAAATTTAACAACAATAATATTTTTTTCACTTTATTATATATTTATTTTATATATTTATTTTATATATTTATTTGTTTATTCATATTATTACATAAACATACATATATATAATAATATATTTCAAAGGGCATCTGGACAACACGCTTAATAGTTCATAAATCTTTGCAATATTTCGCAGCAGTCTCCTGCAATGCTCTCTTCCTTTTAGAAAATCCAGACTTGTACACTCCTCCTGAAAATGGCTTTCGTTTTGGAGAACATATTCATCAAGGACATTGAACGCTCTTGGGGCCACAAAAGAGAAATTCCTCTGGGCAAACGTAGTACGTGTTTTTGGAATAAAATAATTACAATTACAAGAAAACCTCGTACGAGCATTCTGCTGGGATCTCCTCTTGTAGCCGCCAGTAGCGAGCGGTGAGTTTTTAAATTGGTAAGCTATGAAAATTCTGATAAAATGTCCATAGCGGTAGTATGGCATATAAAAAACAAGTCTATTGTATATTTAATAAATAATTCCTAACAAATGGCTCCAGCGGCTAATAGTTTCAGTAAAAATATTTTCTAATGTAGCACAAACATTTAATTTAAAAAAACATAATTGCAAAAACATTGGAACCCCTATGGATTCGAACCTCCGCCTAAGTCATTAAAAAGCGACGACCCATCCGCGCGGCTATTTCGCGTTTTGCGCAAAGTGTCGAAAAAGTAATGAATAAACTAATAATTCATTAGCGCACCGGTGCATCTTCGGCTAAGTCAGACTATTATAACTTGTCTTGAAATAAAACACTATTTCTTAATAAATGATAATAATTTAAAAGTATTCCTTACCGAGTACGATAGTTCACCAAACAAAACATAAATTATGTTTTAAGAATCATTGTTTTATCGACTTTTATATCACATTATTATTCACAAAACGACATAAGTTATACATATTATAATTCTTCATTTATATTTATTCTTAACACTTATATACTAGTTACGTTTTTATCATAACTCTAACCAAATTTTAAAAGTTTAAATGGATAATGAAGAATAACCTACAATATTCAACTGTCATCGTATGCACAAAAACGAATTACAATTTAAAAACAATAAGCGAACCTTTGTTTTATTAAACCCACTCAAGGATTTATACTATATTATGGATTAAAATATTAATTCGTTTCGATTAAAATATCAAAATATTTATTTATTTTAAAGCAAATTTACTTTCAATCCACCGAAACATAAGTATGATAAATTACTTACGACATACAAAATATATTCGTTATCTCTTTCTTACACATAACAAGTGCGTATATTGTCACCTCCCTTAGACTGTCGTAAGTCAAATTGATGTATTTTAAAGAATAAATTGCATTAATGAAAGCTGCAAGATTTTACTGTAATCGCAAGTGTAATTTTTCGAACGAGATTCTAAAGTTTTAGGTTAAAGACGTATTTGAATTATTGATTTTAAAGGGAGCAGAGTAATCTCGTGTAATTCAGTGGTTATAATTTTGGCCAACAGAGGCGCTACTGGTCGCTGTATGGATAAAGGAATATATAAATTTACTTACCCAAGAAAAGTTATATATTTTTTTGGTGATGTGTTTTTTCCTAATAATACTACAGTATTTTAAAACATTACGATGTCAAAAAAATATGGTAAGCTGCATGTAATCGATTATAAGGAGCATTCGCCACTGGTAGCCGCATGAACAAAAATGTGTCAATGACTCTTTTAATTTTCTTTTTGGAACAATGTCTCAGATGGGAAAGTGGGTGAAGTGGGAAAATTATAACCTTTATCAAGATTTTTATCTAAGAGTAGCCATCGAGTCAAAAACACTCATTCATGATTCTCGTTATTTTACATATATAACTGTAGTCGTCATCAGCCGGCACATAGAATATATAACAAATAAAATATCTCTAAGCTCTCGTGTGTATCCAAACAACTTGCACACGTTTAATGAGTTGATAAAACACACCCTCCATGACATGTATTGCTTGAATGGGGGTTAATGTGGATTAGAATGCTTTTTCTTTCCCTAAAATACATTTCTGAGCTTTAATGAGAGGATCAAGGCACCATTCCGCTGGTCTACCCCAATTACAATGTAAATACATTGGTCTTTATCTTAAACATTCAAATTAACTAGATCAACAATGGTCTTACAGTGGTACAATTGTATTCAATGTTCAACAACATATTATTTGCTTTAAGGGCTTGTTCTCAGGTTTTTAATGAAATATAGCAGATTGTGTAGGTACTGGAAGATTTTTGTAATTAATATTTATGAATGAGATGATTTTTCTCAAATTTTCGTTTTTTGGATAGAACGGGTGTTTCTTTAGAGGCGGAGAACTTTCAATTGAAATAAAACACAGAAAAATTATTTTTACATCCGTAAAATTGGCTTTATTTGACCAATAATTTTTTGGCATTAATGTTTAAATATGATTTTGGGCGTGTGGCCGCCGCAACTGGCAAGTACATGGCGTAATCTCGTGGTTAAATTTTCCTACACTCTTTGCAGTAAATCAGGCTGTATTTCGGCAACATCGCACCTAATTTGGCTTCCAAGTGCTCAATTGTTTCCAGTTTATTAACATAGAACGCAATTTTACATATTAAAAGAGAATATTTCCGCTAAAACCACATGTCTCCAACTTTAATGCCTTCCAATGGAGGTACGAAAACAGTAAGTAATTACATTTGTACCTCTCACCTCTCATCATAATTTTTGAAGACATATAGACCAATGATTCCACCGGCCCATAAAGCGCACTAAACAGTGAGCTTTTCTGGATATTATGGTGTTTCGACAATGTCTTGTGGATTTTTATCGCTCCAAATGCGGCAATTCTGTTTGTTGACAAAGCCATTTGACTAAAAGTGTGCTTTATCACTGAACGAAATTTCGAAATGAAATTGTGGATCAAAGGTAATATTTCCTTCGGCCTATTTACTAAATGTACACCACGAAAGATGATCGTGTGGCTTCAATGCCATAACAAGTTGAATCTTGTAAACACGTTAACCAAGATTTTTAGGCAGAATTTTCCATAAAGTAGACAGACGGTTTTAATGTTGAGCATGATGACAAATTGACACATTTAGATCATCATAAACACTACGCTGCGCACCATCAATCGCTTGTTGTGTGCGTATTTTACGACGTTTTACGGGATGTGTATTATTGTTAAGAGTGAACGTATTGCAAAAACGATCCAGAGTTTCACGAATGAATCGCTCTGATAGATGATTATGAGCACCATAAAATTCACACAATGCCCGATGAGTTTTCCGAATTGACCCATGTTTAAAAAATAAATTGAACAATCTGCAAACTTTGTTTCAGCGTGAATTTATTCATGATGAATTGCTTAACTAAATTTATCTCAGAACAACCAAAAACTATCAAATTGACTGTTACACAAAACAGTAATGCCAGTTTTAAGTTCTCAGCGTCTAAAAAAAATACCCGTTATTTCTTAGATTTTATCAGCCGATTAGATGCACAATGAGTTTTCTCTGGGTTATTATGGTGTTAAGTTTTCTACCAATGTTAGTAAACATTAGTATATAACCACTCACCGACTTTTTTAGTCTATCGGTTTCGATACGTACCCGTCTCTTCCTTAGGACACTCATTACAGTAACATGCAAATACTCAAATACACCTCCATCTTTATATCACCGAAGTATATCTGTAGTATTTTCAAAAATACATAAATCACACGCATATTTAAGTGATGCAAACACCACCATTACTAAAGATGCACTAAGCTTAATTAAAAATAAAAAAAATCTTATATCTAAATAATGGTAGAGAGTTGAAAGAGAGGAGTAGAGGTGGAGTTACCCGATTTTGTTAATTTTTCATTCAAAAAGAGGGCAATACTGAAAAGTTATTTGATTATTTATTAAGGGAATATCTTTTTTAATTTAAAAATCTTCATATTGTTTCATTGAAATTCATTCTTATTCTTTGAATGTGATTTTTTTTACTCATTTATCCTTGTCAAAATTGTTATTCAAAGTTATTAGATGATTATCAACACTGAAAAATTATTATTATTTTAGCATTTCATGTGTTTTTTAATGCAACATTGAAGCTACGTGACGTTCTCCAAATGTATCTCGATGGGCACGAGCTGCATGTATGTAAACTATTCGCCTCTTTTCCGATGTTTGCGAGCGCAATTCAGCAAATCCTAATGATAGACGCTGTTATGCGATAAAAATGATTGGAAAAGAGTGTGAACGCCACACATTAATTGAAAAATTGTATTTTTTGTAAAAACTACTATTTTTCTAAAATTTAAAAAAGCTTAATATTAAAAATACAATTTAAAATGTTAACATCATATCGATGTCAACACACCAAATGGTGCATAAAGTAATCCACTGATACACCAAATGTAGCGTATCTAGACTTTTATCAACATAAAGCAGTTTAAGGCTTCAGGTGCCAGCTGGGGAACTATGAAATATTGCAGAGATACTCTAAAAGCATTGTACATGTAATTTTCAAAATCCTAACCAATATCAGAGTAATTCACTTTTTAAGAATTCGTGGTGTCGAATATTCGACAATAATATTATATAACAAGAGTTGTGGAATAGGGACAAATATACAATGACTAATCATTACCATTTTACTAAGAACTCCAATGAGAATCCGACTTAAAGAAAAGGGTTAACACTTGGCAACAATAACAAAGCAACACTACTACTGTTAAATAAATAACAGCATTTATCGATACTATTCCTGGCCGATTACCTTTCGTTTCCATTCTTCCTTTGACCCATCCTTATGGTACCTATCTATCATCAAGATAGAAGAAATTCAAAATTAGAACATTCGGATTTAGAACAAAAACCAAACAACATTTTATACTTCACATAAATTCGCAAAAAAGAGATTGGATTCGTCGCGCCTCTTTGAAAACATTGTTACATTTGATAGTTCATTTTGTCATCCATTACCCGAAATGAAAGAACATTTAGATCATATTAAAGGTAGGTATCCATTCCATGTTCCTATCATGTCTTCAAATACTTCCCTATCTCAAAACTAAATAAAATTTGTTTTTTATTTACAGTCCGCCTTTTCGTTTTTTTTTTTTTTTATAAAAAAGAAATATTTGCGTTCTTATGATTTACCCAAATATTTAATTTTGAGGGCCATTTTCAACGAGTTGTAAATAACTCACTATTAGAAAATGGAATCAAGTTGAGGTAAAGTGGGATTCGAACCACGGAACTTTGGTCCGTGAGTCCGAGACACTAGCCGCAGGACCACAACCCGATCAACAATTAACAACTACATTGAACAAAAACTTTTAAACCTTATCTATATGTCTTGAAAATGTGGTAGTATTGTCAAGCTTAGTAGAGTGCTGGCCTCGTTTCATCGTACCATTGATTGTAAGTAGTCGTATAAACTAATGACTATTGAAGAGATAAAAAAACTAAATTTTATGAACTCTTCATTTTTATTTTTACTCTAGTGATTTTGTGTTCTGAAAAATACAATCTTTGAGTTTTAAGATACATAAAAAAACTTTCACTGTGTTGTAAAACAAAATATATTAAAAATTAAATTTTAATAAAACTTTTGAGCAGTTTTAGTACGAGGTACTGACCCCTCGTTAAACTGGCAACTATGCAAACATAAAAAAAAGATGTTACGTGTGATAATATAAATGCATTTTTTGTTGTATGGCTGTGAAAATATATAAGCGTTAGCATAAATTTGATCCGTTTTTTTACCAATATTAAACGTGCGCACCAAAAGTAAAACATAAACGTGCGCACCAAAAGTAAAACAAACGTGTAAAGGTTATATGCCATTCAATAGGAAATTCATTGTTATACAAATTATTGTGTTTGTTTTAATGTAACGTTATTATTTTATTTGATAACAAGTCTTCAAAATGAAATGTCAAGTAGACAAAAGTGTGCATTTTGACAAATCTTTCTGTTCGCGTTCAAGCTCCAAAGCTGTTTACGATATTTGCGCAGTGTATGGTGAAGTTGCTTTGAATTATTGACTGTTTTATGTCTTTTTTTGTGTCCTTTGATCTCTTCATTTGTAAAAAAAGACACAACTTATGTTAATGAATAAACTAAATAAATGAATCTTCAAAATCAAATTTACGGTAAACTTAAAAAAACCAAACCCGATCAATGCATGGTACACAAACACCTCAACTTTTTCACAGTAGGGAGACTTGTTGTCACTTAATTTTCTTTATTTTTCTCGCAACACTTAATTTCTAACAGAATAAGAAATACATATATATATTTATATGACTGGTTTTACAATGCCTTTTTATTGTAAAACATGTAATACAAAAAATAATACATCGTTACAACTTAATGTATGAACACGAGACGCACTAAAACGTAAAACATTATGTTGAATTCACGCTCGGTATCAAACAGCAGTAAGTGTGTATGATCATGAAATGGAATATATTATTCAAATCGTTATGACTAAAAAAGGTAACCACATTACGGTTTCCTAAGCCCGGAAATGTATTCTCTTTAAAGAACCTTTAAAACTGTACCCTCTAAGCTGCTAAAAGCCCTTAGCAATGTCGTCCTGAAACAACCATCTGAATTTCACCATCTTTCTTCCCTTTTGGGTTCACCCCTTAGAACTTGATAATTCTATTTTACGTATTTTTTCGCTTCGTTTTGTTTTTATTTCATACTTTGCTTTTACTGCTCGTCTCCAAACAGTTCTATGAAAAGAGACCCTAAAGCTCCTTTTTGAACAAAAAATAAATACGTTCCTTGTATTTATGCTGTCATTAGAACTGGTAACAGATTTTAAATGGATCATTTAATTCTGTTTAAAATGAAATACCAAGTGTAGATAGATTCAGATTTATCATTCTTTACTAAAAGTTTTTTGTGCTGCTATAATTATTTTGTCCGCCTCGTGAATCAGTAGTCAGGGCGTTTGCCTACTGTGCAAAAGACCTCTGGTTTGATTTCCGACATGGTTGACATGAAATATTTATTCGAAAATGTGTTTTTACACAAACATTTTTTGTAGTCCCTGGACTGGCGCCAAATGTGTAGGATTGATCATCTTACCTTCATGTAACACAAGTAAACACGATACGCTGCGGTTGGTGTACCAATACAGTGTTCTATGCACTTTTGTGTTCGGAAAAGGAATAATGATGATAATTTTGTTACAGTATATGCTAAGGTACATATAAAATTGTATTTGTAAAGAAGTTTTTTTTGGATAAAATTGAACGTAGTTATGCAGAAAGCAGCCAGCCCACAATCTCGAAAAAATGAGATATTGATGTTATCGGGTGCAGTAAGGTCGATTCTATGTTCTGTTAAAAACAGCCAGACCGCTTTCATTTAAAAAAAACTGTATTCATCACCTCCGGAAAAAGGTGTCATACACAAAAACGGCACATCTTAATTTTCAGAAAACACCCACAAAACTAGAAAAATCTTATGGTACTGTAAAAATCTTTTGAACTGGTCAAATACACAACAAAATTCTTGTTTGTACTAAAAAAAACGTATGAATTCATTGCTTATCGTTTGCAAAGTCGAAAATATTTAAACTATTGTGAAGATTTTATAATTCACTCTTTTCAGAAAATGGCTTTCATCTCAGTATCATTTTTCTATGGCAGGCTGCTTTCTGTACAACTACGTTCAATTTTTATACTGAATTGGTCGAATTTTTGTCTTATATTATGTATAAAGTTTTTAAAATTTTAATGGAAGTGAATTGATGCTTCTATGCTGTTAAAGGGTCGAGTGTGGGAATTCACAAATACCATTAAGGCATTATTCACTGAATCTTCGGATCAAAATCTTATCCTTTAAGGGTATGAAGTTATCCAAATTTGGAAAAAAATATATAATTCAATAAATAACTTTATATAGGTTTGCTTCTTCTGCTGCTTTCAATTCTTCATCTTCAGTTCATTGTTAAGGTCGAGATTTTCCGAACGTAAGCGATCAAACCAAATACGTGCAATACGATTGCTTGCAGCGTTTAACCCATACACATTGATGTTGCATGGCGTCTGCGTCACGTTAGTACCGCGACGGAGCTTGTTCCATTCAATTTTTAACTTATACATCCATGGAATTGAGAATAGTCCAGAAAGAGCATAGAATCATATTTGAATACATCGGAAATGAGTCCAATAATTCTCCCACTATGCCCTACTTTCGCCGCTTGCATTCGTGATGTCGCAGCGTAAAGTTGCTTGAGGGGAAAAAAATCATAAAACAAATGTAAGGTAAAAAAAAAGCAATCTGTTTATTTCTATAAAATTTAATTGTGCTCGCAGAAATATTAATTGTCACAACAGAGTAGATAAGTAAAGGGTCATTTAACAAGAGTAATTGAATTAATGATTTATAAGCTTAAAATTTAAAACAAATTTTATTTTACATAAAATGGATATTTTATATCATGTTAAACAATATTTGATGTTTTGAATATAATGTCGGTCAAATGTCCATCAAATAGTTGTTTAGTCCCAAATCCAATTTTCATTAATTCTCTCATTAGATCAGCAAAGTAGGGTAAAAAAAATTAATAACCTGGCAACACTAACGAAGTTTCCATTTTGTTTCTTCGACAATCTGACAGATGGAAAAATAATCAAATTTTTAAGTAATGCATTTGTTATATACACATTTATTTGCTAATTGCGCATGAAATGTAATTGCATCCTGTTTTTTTAAGATCCTAGCAGTATTTCTATACTTTAAAAGGACACAACACGGCATAGTTGAATTCAAATCAAGAGTTTTGAGACAAACTGAGCGACGTCTTCAAAGAAACTAATGGGTAACCTTCTGTTTGATGAGCGTACGCGGTTTCTGGACTATTCTTAATTTTATGTATACATCATTAAATTCATAAAAATATCCAAACAGTAACAAAAAAAAACAAATCAATAACTGATTAAGAAAGAACAAATATGGCTTAAAAGCAAAAAATATTTGAATTTGGAATCACTATCAATTGACCAATTTGTAAAATAAACTATTTAGAAGGTAGTCTTGGTTCTTTTTTTAGAATATAAACTAACATAATAAATGAAAAAAATGCTAATGGAATAAGATATTATTTTTTCTTTATTTTTGTTTCTGTGTGCTTAAATGTACCTGTACGAGTACACGATGTTTGGTAGAGAGTGTACCAAATGAAACGGTGGATAGAGGGGATTTGCTATAATGGCCCGTCCCCAAATGTCACCAATTTATTATAACGATTTTTTTTTGTTTTTTTTGTCATTTTCGCAGTTTTTGGTCTTGTGCTTTTAATAAAAAAAATATAAAGATACAAATAAATTTTGTTTGTTTTAATAGTGTTTTACCCCAGTACTGTATGGCGTTATTATCTTGTGACGTATTATCCCGAATTTGAATATTTATTTCAAGATTTAGTATTGTAAGTAGCATACCGTCCGATCCCATACAATAAATGAATTTATTAATAAAATCGAGTATCTTGATCAGTATGTTTTTTTAATTATTTTTTCGTACTTTGTTAGGTAACATTTTTTTTAAATAATTATTTTCACAAATTTTTTGCTCTAGTACAACAATACAACACTACTTAGGCCAACAAAATTTATTTAGAGCTCGGTACAAGCCTTAATTATTTAAAATTTAAGACGCAAGACCAAAATCTGGGAAAATGACAACAAAAACATTTAAAAAATAAAAAATTATTAGTTACAATGAACATTTAAACACATTTTTTTTTAACCACAACAGGCCAGGAGGCCCAATTACAGTGGTGAATTACATCACAAAACACCCAGGCTTAAGAAAAATCACATTTGAATTTTTATGTTCTCACCGGGAATTGAACTCGGAACCTTCCGTGTGTGAGTCAAGCGTCTTGACCACTACACCACAGAGGCCGCCATATGATGACATATGATGACGGGCCACTAGAACAAACTTATTCCAGAAAATCCCCTTCATATAACTTTTTTTGTTCCACTCTCCATCAAACATCCTGTATATTATATCCTGTTAGTATACCTGTGTGTCAATCTAAGGGTCGGCTCATGTACATGATTTTGGCAGGATAATAATTTAATTTGTACGTCACGAACTTCCTTTTTATAAAAGTCTTTTCCATTTTATATTCCACATTGGATCTTAGGTGCAATACTTATGTAGACTTGTAAACATCACCACACTGTCCACTTAAAACATTAATTAACAGGGTAATTTTTTACCGAAGTATTGCATAAATATTGCCTTTACTGGCCATTGAAGTACAAGACTTCTAATACACTAACTATGCTCAACGATTCTTGCCACAAATACATCACCAGATGAGAAAAGCGGAATAAGACAATTAAAGTTCCTGGTTTTGTTTGAGAATCATTGAAATGCAGTTTAAGCGATTTCTGCACAGAAGATGGAATCCAACTGTTCGGATTTAACTAAATCAATTCGCTAATTGTTTTTAATGTTGATCCTACTTGTTAACCACGGAAGTTTAATTGAAGCTATTCAGTCAATTTACTTATCAAGTTCCTACATCTAAATATGTTTATTTACAGTTGTATGAATTATTTTACAAAAAACGATATTAAATATTTTTAAAAAATTACAATGTAAAATATGATTGAAAAGTAAACAACAATGTTTAAGTATGTTCAAATGCTTGCAGACTGGCTAGATTTCCTCCCGAGGGAGTTATTCATATTTAAATTTATTTCAACAGAGGGGAAAACATTTTCGAGAAGGGAACATACTTCACAAAAGTCAACAGATGAAAGAGTTGAGGAAATGTGGATGTTCAAACATGGGGAGAATGGTGAATGTTACACAGTGTGTAAAGTTGTCACTTAAACTAGCCAATGACAGGTCATAAGCCCTATAAATGCCTAGACTTCCATATTCCCTTCTCAAAAATGTTTTCCCTCTCTGTTGCAAGAAATTTAAATAGATAAGTAAACAGATTATTAAAACACAAAAACAACAAATCATAAAAATAAAAATATTACTTATTAACATCGTTGTTTTCCTATCTACACTTAGTGATGCAAAAGGCACTGCATTCGTATTCCAACTGCATGATGGTGATCAGTTTTACGCTTCAGATCCAGTTCCTGAACTATACAATTTGCACTATGAAGTTAAAATAACAATTGCAAATACATTAGAACGCAAAAAGTTATAGCTTTTAACGTTCTGATAAATAATTAACTCTTTTGAAAACCATTGTCACGAGTTTAATTTCATTTACTTTACGAAAATAAAAATCAATGTGGTAGAGCAAAGTACGAACCTCGGACCTCTGATTCTGATCTAAATCCATACTAGCCACCGAACTGCACCTCAGTTCAAGGTCGACCTTGCCGGAAATCGAACATGAAACTTTAAAATTTTAACAACCACGAGGCGGACTTTATAAAAAATATATTTAATTAACTTTAAAAAATAACCTGAAGACATTTAAAAAAAATGAATAAATAAATCCACGCATATTCAATGAGAAAGTAAGGTGTTTTTTAAAAATTATATATCATATTAAGTGCGTTATGATTTTTTTTAAAGTTTTGTATTTTTTAATTACTCCGCATGTGAAGTCACGGGTTCTCTGGCCGATTGGTCCGTAGACAGTAAGCAAACCGGATATCTGTCGCAGCTCTATTATTTTTCTTTTATTTATATAAACTAGTCACGTCGTTCAAAGTAGATCGTTATAATTTAATATGTAACTTTTTTTTTTGTACATTTTCAAGAATTATCGAGAGCAAAATTCCTTCCATTTATTTCTCGAGGCTGGCGGAAATCCAACCCGTGACGCCAGTTTCACAGTAAGCCGTCCAGCCAACTGCGCCACGACGCAGGTCAAGTGTATTGAATTAAAATTTATAAGATTATATTTTATTAAAAATTTATTGTTAGTCAGTGTACCAAATAAACCAACACAAAAGAGGGGGTTGGTTAAGAATATTATATCCTAAACTGTAAAATTACTTTGAAATTCAAGTGGGTTGCTGAAAGTTGAAAGTACGGTTAATCTGGTCAGTATAGGAATTTTGTGGAAACATGGAAATACTGTCCGTTATACGAGTTTATTAGGAAACAGACAAGATTTAATCAAGTAATAAATTGTTTGGAGTTATAAAATTATTGTTTTTGCGCTACAACAGGCCCGGAGAACCAATTACAGTGGTGAATTACATCACATGTCACCCAGGCTTGTGAAAAATAACATTTAATTTTCGTAATCTCACCGGAAATCGATCCCGGAACCTTCCATGTGTGAGTCAAGCGTCTTAACCACTACACCACGAAGGTCGCTTTTGTGTTGTGCATTTTGTTTCAACATTTTGACGTTTGTGCATTTTGTAAGATATTAAATCGACATATATTATCATTAGATTTATTAACATATTGCATAAGAGATGAAGAACATTTAAGAAAAGGTAACATAGAAGTCTAGGCATCTACAGGGCTTATGGCTAGTTTACGTGGCCACTTTACACACTGTGTAACATTCACCATTCTGCCCATATTTGAACATTTAAATTCCTTCAATTCTCTCATCTGTTGATGTTTGTGAAGTTAAAGAGCTGAAACCTTTATTTATGCGGGTGAGATTTGTGTTATTGAATTATTTCACCTACATACTAGGGAACGCCTAAAAATTTTATTTTTTTCAATTTCTATACTTCTTCATGGACCAGGTGAATTTATCAACAATATTTTGAGTTTGTCCAAATTTTTGTAGACAAGGACTGGATTCAACTCCCTGGGGAGCTGATAAAATTAACAAAGAATATAGAAATCTAGGCATTTACAGGGCTTATGACCTGTCATTGACAATTTAAAGTGGCCACTATAGTCACTGTGTAACATTCACCATTCTGCTTTTATTTGAGCAAAAATATTCCTTTGATTCTTCTTTGTGTTGATCTTTGTGAAGTGAATGATCTGAAACCGTACGTTGATGCGGGTGAAATTTTGACCGAATTATTTCACCTACATACTGGGCAACGCCTGAAAATATTTTTCAATTTATTTACTGATTCACTCAGAATGTCGCCCAGAATTCTTATTCACTCAGAATATCACCCGCATCAAAAGGGGATTCAGCACCTTAAATTCCCAAAGATCAGCAGGTGAAAAAATAGAAAAAATATAGATATTAAAACATCGGCAGAATGGTGAATGTTACATATCGTCTAAAGTGGCTTCTTAAACCAGCCATTGACAGGTCCTGAAAATGTAAATAATTAGACTTCCATGTCCCTTCTATAAAATGTTCTTCGTCCTTGTTTTAAAATATAAATATTAATAACTCATTAGGGTGTTGAATTTAGTTTTTGTCAACAAAAAATTAGATCGACACAAAATATTGTTGGTAAAACTTTTTCTTAGTTATCAATATCGAAATGATGAAATAGTCCTTGTCTACTAAAGTTTGGAAAATTTCATGTTCTTTTATCATAAAGAAATTCGTTGTTAGCGCAGAATAGGCGTATTTTATAAATACTTATTTATCTTGTAAATATGTACGTTTTCTATAGTAATAGATTTTTCAAAAGCAATTTTATTTTCATTCCTTTTAGTCAAACACAATTATTTTATCTGTGGTGGGTATTTTTCTTCCTTCGCTTCATTTCTATCATTACAGATTATAAAACAGAATCAATCATCTAACACGGTTTTTCAAAATGGGTGTTAGTGAATCGTTTTGAAGAAGCTTTGCACCTTTAAAGAAATATCGAAAATCAAACGAGCACATTATTATTTACAACCAAGAAATTATTTTTGAAACTACACATCGTAATATTCTTGTAACTAGCAAGTTTATTTGGAGCACGGGTTTACTAATTATTGTAGTAGTTATCGATTATTTAATTTAACACAAATACAGTTTTTTTACAAACCATATAAGGGCGGGTATATTGTCTTAAGGCAATTACTTTCTACTAACCCAAACCGTTTGATTTGAGAAAGTACCAATGTACAAACCGCGCGATTAGCGCCGTGTCTACACTAGCAATTGACATATTAATACGGACGCACACTATGGAATATAATATTTTTTAAAGTAGTGAAAAAAAAACGCACCCATAGTTACTAAATTTGCTTGTTTATACCAGGGCTGCATTCAACGAGCATGCATATATCACCCCAAATTGAATGATCCCCATTTTCTGTGCATAAAAACATTTGTATTTTAATATCCCATCTCAACACAGAACTTTCAGTCCCATGGAGTTGAGACTTATGTCTCACTCATGTTAATTGTACTTCATAACGCTACTATATACCTGCGTGAAAATTTTCAATGCTTATCAGTTCATGGTTTATCTCTTCGTTCTTATTCTAAAGGCACCCTCTTAATACCTATTCACAATTCATCTTTCTTTTTGTACTCATATAGTGTCTATGACGCTTGATTATGAAATCATCTCTCATCCACTATCAAAGATGTTACTACGGTATCTCTGTTTAAATCACGTCCGAAGAATCATCTCCTTTACCTTCCTTAATCTCTCCTCCTTTCCTTTTTCTTTTTTTTCCTTTTTTCCATTAAGTAATAGTATTGACTTAAGGTAATTTATATATAAATACATTTATTTTTATTTTTCTGTATCTTTAGGTTTTTTTATCTTTATTTTCTATTGAATATGTTTAAACTTGAATTTAAAAAATAAAACTTTTAATTTATTGGTTGGTTGGAAGAAATTGAGATTTGGCAATAAGCCCGCCTATGCACAATCAAAATTATGTCGAAAAGGGTAAATAAATAAATTAAATAATAAAAAAATATATTTAATAATAATTATGTTTTATTTTAATACTACTATGCCTTATATTATAAACATAATATAATGTTTGTATTATGTCTTAATAGTGAATTATGTTAACTATGTAACTTTATTTTTAAATTTGATAAATATATTTTTTTTAATTTTTATATCTGAAAAAATGTTAATTATGTTTAATGTGTAACTTTTTCTTATTATATAGTATGTATAATGTAAAAACCCCATGGGCATCAACAGAAAGAAAAATAAAAAATAAAAATAAAATAAAATAAAATAAATTCAAAAGAACTCACTTTACAAAATTGTTTTATATTTTAGAATAGAACTAACGGACGCAAAAGTATATTATCATGAAAACAAATGTATTCATATAAAAACTGCAAAATAAAATATATGTTTTTTTATGTACTTGCAATACTATAATGACAGAATATCGATAGAGAAATGATAATGTTGATTTAAAACCACTTTAAGCGTTTTTTTGTCTACAATGATTTGCACATAATCAAAGTATTATTGCGAAAATGCCGAGAAAGAAAACAGTTTGATAAACTCTGAACTAAACGAACTCCACAATACATTTGAGTATAATTATCTTGACTGTATTTTTTCACAAAGGAATCTATATACACATGCCTCTCTTTGTTAAAACGGATGTGAATGTGTGCGTTGAATTGATTTCCTTTCTACCAATAGTCGTAATGAGCCGTGATATAAGAAGGGCTGGAACTCATATAAAAAGATTCCACAATATTTGTTAAAGGGTAGAGCAAATATGTGGGGAGACTTTCTGTCAGAAAATCTTTTCGCAAGCTTTCAATTATAAAGGATGAAGAAGCGAAAATTGCTTTTTGTTTCGTCGTATTAACGATAAAAAGTCCTTTAAGGTATTACAGCAAAATCGCAAATAACTCACTGAAATTATAAACATCCTACCATTTTTATACTATGAAATTACATTGATTTTCCTTGATCAAAAAACGCAAAATGGCTGATCGTCGTAGTCACTTCTTCACAACCTAGATCACTCAACATTGGTCTGACAGACTACATTTCTCCGAAAACTTCAGTGTTTGAGTGTTTCCGGTAAAACTTTGCCCCGCCCCGCTCAGTACATTCATAAGCGTGCAAATTATTGAATTTTATGTATCTAACATAGCAAAGCAATGACAATAGCCTTTAAAACGAAGAATTTCCTTGCAAAAATTGTTTGAATGTTGTGATTTTCCGTATGGATAACTTAAAAAGCACTATTTTCGCAATTCAACACCTCAAGAGCACTTTACAATGTAACAATAGTAATATTGGTTTAATTTGACTTATAATATTGTGAGCATATAAAAAAAACTGACCATGTCGCAATTTTTGTTTGTGGAAAATCAAGATTGAAGTTTTTACATTGTCACAAACGAATAGTTTTGTTGTTAAGTTCACTTTTTGTTTAGCCTTACATAGATAAAATATTAGCAAAGTAATATGTTAGTGTTTTGATTTGGTCGGTATTTTCTGTTGCAGATCCTAGACTTACTTGATCAATATTGGATCGGGTTGTGGTCCTGTGTCTAGTGTCTCCGACTCACGGATCAAAGGTCCGTGGTTCGAATCCCACTTTATCCCAACTCGATTCCCATTTTCTATTAGTGAGTTATTTACAACTCGTTGAAAATGGCCCTCAAAATAAAATATTTCCGTAAATCATAAGAACGTAAATATTTCTTTAAAAAAAAAAAAATATATACAAAATATATAATGACCAAATTCATTTTTTATGGTGGCAATGTTCTTACGGCTAGATTCTCTAATATGTTAATAGGGCAGCATCCAGTCAGACTAGCTACTGAATCTAGCCGTTTGGATTCAAAACTGACAGTTTTGTCAAAATTCAATTTGAATTCATAATTTGCTGATTTCTCTTTCGTATTTTAAATAGGCATTTATGAAAAAAACTGGCCATCTCGAAATGATTGATTATTCAAATTTATTGCAACAGAGAGGGAAAACATTATTGAGAAGGGAATGTGGAAGTCTAGGCGTTTACAGGGCTTATGACCTGTCATTGGCTGGTTTTAGTGGCCACTTTACACACTGTGTAACATTCACCTTTCTGCCCATGTTTAAACATCCATATTTTCTCAACTCTTCCATCTGTTGACTTTTGTGAAGTAAAGGAGCTGAAACCTTTATTATGTGGGTGAGATTCATCCGGCTGAACCAAATCACCTAATAGGCAACGCCTGAAAACAATTTTTCAATTTGTATACTTCTTCTTTGACCAGGTAGTTAATTCAACAATGTTTGAGAATGTCCAAATGCAAAAGATTTGGACATACTCAAAGACTGTTGAAAAATTTATTAAATTATAATTTAAGCAAAAACTAATCGGTGGAATAAATTTTTTGATATTTTTATTTGTTTGAGATCATAGGGCCAACAAAACGAGACTTAGAGGATCAAATAAATAATGCCTAAAGGGCAGAATAGTTTAGTATGTAATAGTCGGCGAGAACCAAGTTATCTGCTAGTTATGTATAAATTGTAAATATCAAGAAATAATAAGTGTCCGTTATTTCGTAAAATTCAACCGTTGACCTCAGTTTTAGCATTAGGAAAATGAACACAGTTAGATGAAAATGTCGTTTTTTTACGACAATTTTTCAAGTTACCCGCAGTCTGTTAATGGCTAATTTCAACCACAAAGGGAAGCGTTTATGTGAAATTACTATCGAATGATAATCGAAAATCCGTTGTTTTCTTTTACGCTCCCTGGGTATGAAATAAAATTGAAAACGCCACACAAAAAGGCACAAAAGCGTTTAAATGAAGCTTTTTTAAACAATTACAGTGAATAATATTTTTGGCTATTTGTTATTTTATGATAACTTTTTTAATAACGAATATACTTGCAATCGAAATTAAAATGCACATTTTTTTACAATATTTATTTTTTTCATCGATGTTGTGTTCATATCCTAGTTTATATTGTATATTTATTTATTTATTATCTGTAAACGCCCAGAGGGCTTTTACATGGCAGATATAAAATTTTAATTAATGAATTTTATGGTATAAAAGAAATTATCCAATGAACACCAATTGAAAAAATATATAGAATGAGATTTTGCTTGTAGATACTTAGTTTTTTTTTTTACAATAAACAAAAGTGGTAAAACAGAGTAAACAAATAAAAAGATAACTACATAGCAATAAAATACATATTAACAGTAAAAACCGTGAACAAAAAAATCCCACAAAGGCATGGCCTGTGCGTGGGTATAGAAGAAAATGAATTTTTGCTCCTATAATAAATAGAATAATAGAATATTTTTGTGTTACATAAGAAAGAGAAAATAAAATATTAAGTTTAAGATTACATGATATTTTATTTATATAGTTATTAAAAAGGAAATAAAAAAACATTAAAATATATATACGCATATGACGCCAACTAAAAAAAACTTAAATTATAATTTATAATAAATGTTAAGTAAGAAAGACTTAATTAATTATTTCCTGTAAAGTGTAACAATACTATCACAATATTTGATGTAGTAAACAATTTTATTTTTTTAATATAAAAAATGCTTTGCATAAAATAAAATATAAGCTTAAATTTTAAAGTTATCATCATTATCGCCAATTCCCCATTAGCACCCAGTTTTGCACAAGGCATGGCGTTGATGCTCCAATTTTAGCGTATCTCGATATTTTTAGTTACGTGAAAAAGAAAAGTTATCAGTCTTTCTCTTCGGGTGCCAGTCCACGAACAATCAAATATTATATTTAAAATACAATAAAACGAGTGTACATAAATGCACCTAAAAAACGAATATTTCATAAGCACCCTTCCAGTTTTCATAGCTAAGACCACATGCATTGTAGGCGAATGCCAACCACTGCACTACGAGCCGACTTTTCTCTACACTGCCCTCGTATAGGTAGCAGGTTATATTTCACACAATTATGTGTATTATTCATTTGCACGGAAATATTTCATAAGTTTTATTTATTTATTTATTCTGTTATATACGGGAGTTGTGTCTTAATATATAAAATATTTTGAAACACAACTCCCATCTCCATTAGACCATGGACCTGTGTTGAGTTCGGACGAATAATAGACTTATTGACATAAACAACATAGCAAAACAAATATAATACAAAACAAAAACATCATAAAAAAATCACGCATGGCTAAAATAAAATAAAATAAAATAACAAAAAAGACAAACATTTGATTTACATTGTAGTGAAACTGTTTAAGTGTAAAGTAATACTAAAGTTAAATTTTGACTGCCGAATGTTTTGTTACGAGGTTGCGAGTATTAAATGAAAAAGATTTTACTTGCACATTTATCTAGAGTATTATTAATAATTGAGTTTATTATGCAAAATTAAATGCAATTTTATGAATGCTGACAATACTGGCTAAACTAAACCATGATATTGAGTTTAAAATACGTTATACTCGTATATTAAATGCTGTAAACAACATCGTGTCAAAGCAACCAAAATCAGTGCCGGGGGAAGAGAGTCTGAATTTAGCATTGTAGCTGTAAGTGTCATGTTGCGTTGCGGCGTTTGTGGGCCTGGCTCTTTGCGTAGTAAGTGTTGAGTGTTGCTTGTGCCCATAACACGCAAAAAACTAACTTAAATATTTGAAAAAATAATCATGGAGTCTCCAACTCAGATTACTCCCCCCAAGGAAAATCCCGCCCTGAACCCATCTCTTGAAAATGGGTTTTGTCTTAAGAGCTAAATACGCTCTTCCGAAATATTATACACTCTTGGTGTAATAAAGAAGAGGTGCATGTGAACAAAATAAATTTATGTAATTGTATATAATTTTACACTAGCAATAAAAAAAACCTTAAGGGCGATACGATACCAAAACTGTTTCAGTTGAAATTTTAACTAATTTCTTGTTTTGAGTTAAAACACAAGAATATCATATTTTTTTATGTTTCGTACCTATTTTTATTAGAATGTCACATTTTTCCAGGTGATAAGATTTTTACTCAATGGTCCCAGATAATCGGAATTATCCAGATTACCTGCTGCCGGCTGCGTGTATCCATTATCAGATCCCAAAGGAATGTGGTTTCGGGAAACAGAAATGAATGTTCCAGCTAACGCTCGCCATTGCGCCACTGGAAACATACAAATTTGGAACAGTCCATATTTTGTTGCGCGGTATTTTTGTTTAAATTGAAATGGAACACATTTATCATAAACGGAAAAGTTTTTTACTTTCTGTTTGACTTCCTACTTCTATATTTTTGCTAGAAGATTAATTTATGATACCTACTGTATCTTATTTGGCTTTGTTAAAAAAGAATTTTATTCTCGGAATTTATTTTTCATTTTAAATCAAAATATGCCAGGAAGGAAATTGTAAAATTGAAAATCGTATTTATCTAACACAAAGTAATTTACACGTTAGCTTTCATTTATTTTTTTCTTTTTTTATCACCACTTAACGTTACATTTATGAGGAAGTTCAGTATCTTTTTGCAATTTTTTTATTTGTAAATAGACTATTAAACTAAACCAAAAAAAATTTTTTTTCTTTTTACATATCGTTTTATCAGCGCTATGATTTTGTAAGGTTTTGTATTTCTGAAATTACTCCGCGCGTGACGTCAGAGGTTGTTTTCTATTAGTTATTCCCATTAGTTCGCTTACGGTAAGCCAACCGGATATTCTTCATAGCTCTTGCATCATTGGTTGGTTTATATGAACCATTGAGGTCTATAAAAGTAGTGCATTTTCAATAAATCATTTTTTATTATTTTTTTCGTACATTTTCACTTTACTTTGCAGTACAATTTCATGCATTGATTTTTACCGCGCGCAAGAAAACATTTTTTACATCCAATTTTCCGTAGGACTGAAGTTCCTCATTGCTGAATCTTTGTAATTTGTTTCGCGGTGGTGGTAAAATAATCTGTCAGAAAAACCAAAAACGTTATGGATTGAACCCATCATTTCATGGATTATTTGCAAATGTTTCAAACGTAATTCTACAAAGACAAGCAAGTATACAAATATTTTTGTATTTTTGATTTTAAAAATATATTACATGACTGCTGTAGAGGCAATCAAAAATATACTTCATGATTGTTGTAGAGTCAATCAAAAATATATAAATGCAAAATTTGTTTAAAAAAACCTCAGAAGCATCAATCCGGTTTTAGGTGATAAAAACATTTTCACATTATTTAAAATATAATACTATCTCTGCAGTCCTTTCCAGCATTTGCTTTGTTAAATTACATCGTTAAATATATTGTAGAAATTACACAAATAATCATATAATATGATTGTACGAAATGCATCTTCCAAAAAACGTTTTATTTTCATAACAATTCTTTACTGCATTTTCGCAATGTGCCCATTTACCTATTTTAATCGCATTGTAGAATATTGCATCCATATAATTCTGGGTACATTTGCCAATAACTGTTAAAAAATCATATCTTTTGAGGTGATAGATCTTTTTCCTATATTTTTAACACCCTTATTTCCTTTGTTATCGCATTTTTCACGGTCCAGTCCAACTTACGATGACATACATTTTGATAGTATGAATGAACGACATAAGAGTGCTGTCTACGATATACAATAAAACAATCGATAACCATGTTTATCATCATCATGAACTTGTCATTTATTTTTATATCTGATAACTTATAAAATGTTCAAAAATTAAGTGTTATCGGTGATTTTGAAAAAAAAAATTCAACTAGTTCACTACCATTTCAAAATACCCAAGTGTACGCAAAACTAAGGAATGAACTCTCGAAAGTCATGTTGAACGATATATGTATTTTTTATTAACAATGCATTTAATATATTGAGTTTTCTACTGACATTTCTTCGTGGAACTGCATTTTTCTAATTTTTACCAATTTTTATTATATAAATTCAAACAAAACTTAAATTAATACAATTGTTATTACTTTATTCATTTACTTTTTTAATTTAAACCTTTTAATTTCCATAATTTTATCGAATCATGATTTACAACCCCTGCTTGCACTTGAATATAATATAGACAATTGTTTAGTCTCCCACCAGTCTGACGATGTCGGTCACGACAAAACCCGGTCACGGGGAAAATGTATAAATAAAAGTGGAATAAAACTATAAACGTATTTTTATTATTACAATAAATTAAATAACATCAACCTCCTTAAAAGATTTTCAGCTCGAGGGCCATACAGACTGATAAGACAAAATTGTTTACAAAGTATGAGAAAGACACACTCGTTAAATCTATAGTTAACAATCTTTAAAAGCAATGTTTTGCGACCTCCCTGACGGAAATTAAACCAACAAACTCGAGAATGGTAAGCAAACATGTCAAGAACTACACAGCAAGACTTCATTTGATTTCCTTATTCAGGATAACCTGAGAAGAGCCTTCAAGTTGGAAACATCCTTTCAGGGTTCTGGTTCTGTTACACACAAAACACAGTAATTTTTATTCCCTTGACACATAAATAATGTTATGACTTTTTTTAAAGGCATGATTAACCATAACCTCTAATCTGTCAATCCGCAATACCTACGTGGTACCACAACCCTGTGCTATTTTTGGGTGTTAACATAAGTATTTTCAATTTTTTTCCAAGTGAAGAGAACAAGGGGACATACAACAATAAAATAATTGCAAACATTTATTCAATTATGTATTTTCCTTGATTATTTTACAACAAATTAGTCAATAATTCACAGGATTTTCACCGTACGCCAGCGTTATTACCTCGATTGAACGCAAACGAAAAGAGGTGTCGAAAATGCTTACTTTTGTCTACTTGACATTCCATTTTGAATGCTGTAAATAATATGCGTAACGTAAAAGCAAATAAAATTCATTATGGGTCAGATAATGTTCCTTCAAATGACGTATAAACATAAAACATTAATAATATTGTTTTACTTTTGATGCTTATTTTTAAATTTATTAAAAAACGGAATCAATTCATGTTAACATTAAGTTTTGTATTTTATAATATTTTTTGAATAAATAATAAATGTTAGTTAAAGTAAAAACACGTTAAAGATAATGTTTACTAAGAAACCGCAAAAACGTGCAATCAAAATACCTTAGAAGTTATTTATCATGTTCTGTTTATTTTACCTCTGACATTTTTTTTAGATATCTGTTTGACGCCACAGAGGGGAATTGTATTTTTAGTACGATATATTGAAAAAAAGGGAATAAAAGTCATTCGGTAATCGGAAAATGTTATACCATTCTTTTTCACGGTACAAAACCTGAATGTTTATTGAACAATCAATAAAAAAAAATATTTAAAAGTTAACATGATAACCCTTTTTTTGACAGAGTATCCTACATGAAAAATGTGATCTCAAGTTTTATCAATATAAAACTGGTTAGCGTATTTTTTATTCTTAGCGGCAATATCACGATTCGTAATAAACTTCGATTAAAACAAACAATATATTCATTTATAAAATTAATGTTTAAACTGTTTAATTTGTCGGCAAATATTTTAACAAATATGAGTAAATATAAGTACATAACCATTTATTGACTTTTTATTAAAACGATAAAATAGCATTTGATTTAAATTATATATATTGACAATTCTTGATGGAATTCCATTGTAATGATGTAATAACTTATATTTAAATATAAGTTTTTAATTAAAAATACTTGGTACACTTCCACATATTTATTGACCAATTAGCGCTTTCGCCATCTAATGGGCATCTTCAGACTGGTGAATATTATACAGTGTAAGGATAATTTAGATAAAACTAATTATATCTTTAGTGTAGGTACATTTAAAAATACCCTGAAAGAGATACAATAAGCAATATTTTAATGGAACAGAGTGGGACAAATTATTGAAACATGTGTTGGCGGTGTACTGTAAAAGAGGATTCTATTCTATGAAAAGCATTCATTGTTTTATTTTAATATACAAGGTCCCAACTAAGGGTGAGTTTTTTTTATTCTATCTGCTGATTTATTAAAATTCTACCGCTAATATGTTTTATTCTATTTATTTCTAAAATTTCTAATCTTCTAGCTTTTGACCTTTATGTACTACATGAAAAATTTATATGTCTTCTGATTCATCAAAATTATGTTTTAACTCATTTAAATGTAACGCATAGTTTGAAATATCGTTATTTAATATATGGGAAGCTAAATGTTCTTTCAGTCTTAATTCAATTGCTCTCCCACTTTGTCTTATGTATTACCCAGAAAAAGTGCTTCTTAATTAATATGTTCCGCTTTTTTCAAATTCGTTGGCCTGATCTTTTCTATTAATTAATGTTTGGCCGAAATATTTTTCTAAACTAAATTTTTAGAATCAAAAATAACTTTTTTTTGTAAGAATTGTTTTATTTTATTACTAGTATTTCATATAGTATTTAATTTTACCCTCTTTTAATTCTTATTATTATCGATATATGTAAGTCCTGCACATGATTGAGACATTTTTTTTTTTCTTTTATGTTTTACGAATTAAATTAATAACTAGGGATTATTTGTAGTCATAATTCCATAATAAATGTATATTTTTATCAAAAAAAAATAATGTTGAGAGTGTTAACTAATCAAAGCTAGATTCAATGATTTTGTGTCATTTAAATGTAGGTGATTGAGAATTTTTATGAGTAAATACAACACTATTTTTTAAATTTTTTAAATAAAAATTTGCGTTCTTCTGATTTACCCAAGTATTTCTATTTTGGATCCCATTTTTGACGAGTTGTAAATAACTCACTGTTATAAAATGGAATTCAAGTTAAGGTAGAGTGGGGTGCAAACCTTGGACCCGTGATCCGTGAGTCTACGATTTTAGTCACGGGATCAAAGCCCGATTCGTTTCATTTGACTAACTTTATCAAACCATGGATCTTTATTTAAAATATCCATATGCGAAATAAATTAAAGAGAAAATCGTTTTGTGATAAAAATAATTGACAATGTGATGCCTAAAAAAAATTCTACCTAATGAAACTTACCAATAATAGTATACAACAACCCTCGCGTGAACTACTCAAAGAATTCAATCAAATGAAGAATAGAAAATACGAATTAAAAAATTAGAAAACATATTGCGTCTGAATCGAATAACTTGTAATATTATTGTAGCTGTAATAGTTTTTGTTCATATTGATAATAATGTAAGTTATAACTAGTTGTATTTTTTTTTAAACTATATACCTAAAAATAAATACATTATATTACATTAATTTGTTAAAAATCAGCTTAATTAATTTTATTCTTCACAATGCATTTAAATAATTTGTTGATTTTACTAGAAACTTAAATTTTTGTACCAAATAAGTTTATTAAAACCTCGCTGTGTGTACATGACCAAATATATTTGAATTCAGTTACCGATGCACTATTTAATAAGTGAGGAAAATTACACAAAAAAAAACTTATCTCTTGGTTGCATTTCACTTACTGACAGAGGTTTATTTTCTTGTATTACAATTTAAATAATTGTGCAAAGCCTTTCTGAACTTTATCTTGAAAATTAGTCTTGCAGAAAATGTATAGTTACGGAATATGTACCGTTCATTTTCTATTAATTAAATGAGATACGAAGTTAATTACTTAAATGCTAAATTATCGCAATATGTAATTACATATTTGGATTTTTAAAACAATTGAATTTAAAAAAAGAAATAACAATTTTGCCAATATAACTAAACAAACTATTTTAATGGTTATAGGTAATATGAGTCACAGGTGAATTATGAGAAAAGAATCATGATACTTGTATATTTGTGTGTAGAATTTTAGAGTACTGTGATATACGAATGTTTTAACGAGTACCTTATCTAACAAAACATAAAAAATAAAAATTATTAACCTTGGAAACCTGTAAGACTTGAAAACTATAATACAAAAAGGTTTCTTGGATGAATATCTTGATATTTAAAACATTTGATTTTGTAAGTGAAGCTTGATGGAAGTTCATTGTTATTTTTTTTTATTGCAGAATATTAATATATTATTATTTTTCGCGCCACAACAGGCCAGGAATCCCAATTACACTGATGAATTACATCACAGAATACCCAGGCTTCAGAAAAATCACATTTAGTTTTTGTGTTCTCATCGGGAATCGAACCCGGAACCTTCCGTGTGAGTCAAGCGTCTTGACCTGATTATAAAAATAAAAAACGAGTTAAAGATATTGATATTTTATTGGCTAAATCGAAATTCTAGAAAGTAGTTCTATTTATTTATGAAAAATAAGATAGTATAGTTTACTATTTTCACAATAATATTTTTTCGTTGTCTAACAATTCGAATTTCAAGATTGTGTTTAAATCAATTTCGTGGAATGTTTTAAAAATACGTTGAACGAAAACGGATATTTTTTCACAAGTGTAAACGCTTATATGTGTCAAAATAAAACCAAACAGTAAAGTTGTCAGACCTTTGAATACGATAGGAAAGTTAAAGATTTACCGATGCTTGTCTATACGGTAAACTCAATTTTCTAAACACAAATTTGATATATTTTTTGAAATTTTGTCGGTAACATAAAAAGCACTTTATATTATATGTAGAAACTAACGAAAAAATATACAAATATTTGAATTTTGAGATAGAAAATTGAGTTGACTCTACCTTCACAATATATTCGGAGCCAGGTATAAGGTGACTAAAAAAAAATTGTATCGATTTCAATATTCAAAACCACCCAATACAAACATAACTGCTTTTTTTTCAAATAATTCAAATAAAATACTTTCAGTTTTACATGACACTAAATGTCTTAAATTTGCTTATAAAACCTTGCAATCAGAAACTGAAATATCAACGTGTGAAAAGGAGTTTGATACTTTTTCTAATTTGTAATAGAAATAAAGGAGTTTGGTTCTCTTTTTTCTTTTTTAATTTATCTCAAGGCTACATTTGGAATTTCTCTTACAAATTTTTAAATTTGTGGCACAAATTGTCTCCACTCAGCCATATCGATTGAATAATTTAATGGGAATCCTGTTAACAGCTATATCTGGCCGACCATCTCGGGGGACCATTTTCTACGTCGTGTTTTAATGTAGCTAAGGCAGTGCAACTGGGAATATTTAAGATTCCATTTAACAAACTGGTTTAAGTGAAGAAATCCCAATTCATTAAAACTCTTGGTCAATTAACATATTATTTCAAGAATTAATTTTGATAATCTAATAGAAATGTCACATGCCTAGACTTCCCTCTAAAATGTTCTCCGTTTCTCTTGTAATACGTTTATCGTAATAACCCCTTAAGTGGTAAAATTTAGTCTTTGTGTACAAAAATGTTGACAAACTCAATATACTGTTATATGTAGTCATCACTTTGGCGTTAAGTAAACTACATAATTTTTATTGTAATAACGTTTTATTTGTTTTTTTTCTATTAACATTCATTTATTTATTCATATGGAGATAATTATCAGAAAAAAAAACATATCCCTATCTTTATGAGACCATAAGTTCTGTGTTGAGTTTGGAAACAACATATTGATTATTATGTAACATTAATTATTTTTTATATAAAATTAATTTAAAACCTGTTCTCAGAAGAGCTGTTTACACACATACTTTAAAATTCTATTTATAAGGGCTTTGCATATCAATACAATATTTGTATTGTAAAATTAAATTTATGTTGACGATTAACTTAACAAATTGTTTGGAGTTTCATCATCATTCAATGTCCGCTCCTTAGTTGAAGCATATGGTGTCCACAAAAATCCTCCAGGCATTTCTGTCTGCTGCCAGCTCCCGTGCAGCATTCCAAGTCAGGTTTGCGTCGCGTAGTTCTGACATGAACTGCCGGCAAACAATCAGCAGTAAACGTCCGGGACATCGAGAACCTGATGCTTTGTATTTTTGATGCTACCATTTTCTTATTACTTCATTCCTTACAAAGTCAAACTTGGAATTCCATGCCCAATATGTTTTGTTTTTTAAATTGATTTAAAAAGAATAAATGATTTCACCAAAATATAAAATTTAATCGTCATTATAACAATTATTAAATAACTGTGTTAGAAAACTGGTAACAAAAGTTGAGTTTTTTTTTTTTAATGTAGTAGACCGGGAACTTGATTAAACGGTAGGTATGTGACATAACCCTTACCAGGTTCCATTATTAACTTGCTAACATTACTAGTGAATCGTGTAAATAGATTCGACTGTGCGTTTTTAAAATAAATTTATGATAGCGGATAGTAAATTAATTCTCGAAACTGACAATATAAGCTAGTGGATGCAGCAAACAGACCATTGGATATGTACTCAGACCAGAGAAAACCAACATGAAATAACACTAACTAACCTGGTGATTATCGACCTCGTGGTGTAATGGTCAGCGCGTTAGCCTGCCATGCAAGAGGTTTTGGGTTCGATTCCCGACATGGTTGACATGAAATATTTATTTAAACGGGTGTTTTCACACAAAAATATTTCATAATCCCTGGACTGGTACCTAAAGCGTAAGACTGATCATCTTATCTTCATGTTACAAAAATGATCAAGATACGCTGTGATTTGCGTACTAATGCAGTGCCCTTTGCACTATTAGGTACGGAAAGGGAATGATGACTTGTCAGCGATCAACTCACGCTTTCAATTTTGTCTGAAGGCGGCGGATGATGATGAACGGCGGTGGATTGAAGATAAGTGCGAGTTAAGGCAAAGTTAAAACTTAAACAGCAAAATAGCGGACGATACTTTTTTATAGTTCAAAAAGCGTGCAAACATAAAAAGTCGAAAAAGCGAAGAGAAGAGCATGCAAGCTAAACAGTGTAGCCAAACCAAAAATGTCCCGTCAGGCGTAGCAACCTCACAAAACCAAATTAAGCCAATATCTACATACACATGATTCTTTTGCCTAAAATTCATTGTCGGCTCAGCCAATTACCATAAGAAAATTTACTAATTATTGCTCCAGTATTTTATATTTAAGTAATGAAGGAGATCTAAAGAGACTCCAAAAAATTCAAAAGAAAGCGATATTATATTAAGACGTGGGAGACGAACAAAAGTTAAGAAAATGATTCAACTTCTAGATATCATGATAATTGATCAAATAATCAAGTTCAATGTTTCTAATGAAATAAATACAATTATTCAAGGAATAGTTCCGATATATTTTCAGAATAAACTAAAAAATAATGAGTTCTTTCATAACTATGCAACAAGAGGATCTAAAAATATTAGACTGGAAAAGAAATCAAAATCAATGTCCCAGAACTGCCTTATGAACAGGGGAATACAATTATTTGAGTAAATGCCAGAAAGCATTTTAATAAATGTTAATATATTTAAAATTAAATGTAAAAGTATATATGTGAAAAATATTAGGTAATATATAGCGTAAATAGTGAATATAATTAATGGAAATGTACATATGAAACAGTGAATTTTATAAATTAGGATATAAAGTGTATAATAGTGATAAATAATGTTAGAATAAGTATAGATGTAAATATTGTGTTGTAAATATATATTAGACTATGTTAATCATAGAACTAAATAAAATAAATAATATTTTTTTAAAAATACAAGATAATTCCTTCCATACTAACAACACCACTTAGTAAAGTGATTTAAATGCCAGCTGTCTGTAACCATCGGTCAATTGAACTCGCGTTTTGGGAGACAAAAAATATATCCCACAAATCACCAAACCAAAATGACTTGCGCATGTACAAGCGGTGACTTTGATGTCCTTGCATGTTACAGTACTCGCATACTTGCAACTACGGTTGTTTTACCCGAATTCAACAACAACAACAACAAACCATCACGCCGTTTCCCCGTAAGGGTAGGCAGAGAGGATAGAACGCCACAACACTCTATCTTTGCATACAGATCTCGCTTCCTCTACATTCATACATCTTCTCATGCACGCGCGCCGATTATTCCGACTTTTGACATGTCCATCTTTAAGTATTTGTTGGATTTGGTCATGCCATGTCTTTCTCGGTCTTCCTCTATTTCTGCATCCATCAACATTCGCATTGTAAATATTCTTAGCCGTTCTCTCGCTGTCCATTCGTTCTACATGTCCAAACCAGCGCAGAGCTCCTTTCTTGATTTTGTCGATAATGCTTGTCTCAGCCTTACATAATGTACGGATCTCAACATTTGTGCATCTATCGTACATAGTTTTACCACACATTCGCCTGAGAGATCGCATTTCGACAGCATTCAGCTTACTTTCATCCCTGTTTTTCCAAGTCCATACTTCGCTCCCATACATCAGGGATGGGACCAGGACTCCGTTGTGAACTGCCAATTTTGCCTCTTGTGACAAATTTTGCCCGAATTCCATTAGTTATATTTCTTTTGGACGATCTATTTTACCAGGCCAATCTGACGCGCTTCGCCAAAGTTTCTAATGGGAAAATGTTGCTCATAAAAGAACGATAAAGTTTCCTCGCTTCAATTCAACGACGGAAGATCTTTTTAACAAGGTAATATAATATTATTAACTTGGATAGTATCATATTATTTTTCTTAGCCTGACCGTTTGGTAACATTTATTATAACTTAAGGCATTACAAACTTTTGGAGACTTCAGTTCTAATAAATTGTGTAACGTAAAAAGCACAATAGTTATTAAAATGTCACAGAAAAATTATGAAACAAATACGCAGTTTGAAAAATTAAAGGGCATCTCGTCGTAATCGTAGAACAACGACGGATGTACTAAAAATGCGACACTGTTTTTTTTTAATTTGATTTTCAAAAGGTTTTATGAAGGCGTAATATTGTAGGTTTAAAAATAAAAATAATAAATTTACCCAAGTATCAAAGGATGTACTGTTGTACTTATCGAGCTCTGACATAAAATGCCAAAAAAAATTAAACATTTCTCATGTAAGTTGAAAAAAATAACATGCGTCGTTGTTCCACGGTAACGAATGTTTGTTTTTATTTGTGCGCAGGAGAATTAAAAATGTTGTTTTGTGTGTGTAATAGTCTCAGAATCCTAGACAAATATTTTCAACTTGATTGCTGCTTTTAGAAAAAAAAAATTGAGAAAAAAGTGCGTACGTCAAGATTCCTAACCACTACACTACCGAGGCCACCTATTATGTTATTTATATTATACCTTTATATATTTTAATGAATACTACTTATCCTTCGGTCGAACATACCATTATGTTCAAGTTAATTAATTAAAATTATATATTTTCTCTTTATAATTATTTCATAGTTTAATGAAATGACAGCAGATCACCTAAATCAATAAAAAGTTTTTTAATTTAAGTATTTATTGTGATCTTTTTTTATATTTTTATTAAAAAGAAATATTAGCGCTCTTGTTTTTTGCCCAAATATTTCAATTTTGGAGGCCATTTTCAACGAGTTGTAAATAACTCACTATTGGAAAATGGGAATCAAGTTGGGGTAGAGGGGGGCTCAAACCTCGGACCTCTGATCTGTGAGTCCGCAACGCTAGCCACGAGATCACAACACGAATTTTATACATTTAGACCAAATAATTAAAACATACCTTTGAGCATTTACTAATTCACTATTTCTACTCATTTATTCCCCGATTTCATCATTTTGAACAAATAATTAATATCAGTTTACAGAAAACAAACCACATTAACAAACAAACACAAAGAAAACTTTGATTTAATAACTTTAAAATATTTGACGTTTACCTCAAACCAGTTTGGTGGTGAGAAAAAGAGATAGCGCTTTACAAAACAATTAAGAACGCATGTGTATTCCCTTTCCAAACGACGTATGTCTTCTGCTATTGCTGATCCATTCAACATGAGTGGCCTTAAGATAAAATCATAGGGTGGGTACATCAATAATTATTTTGTAATTATTTCATTTATCAATTGGCAGGTAAACACATGAAATAGTACACCACGAAGCAGATTAATCTCCATTCGATTTTTTTAGCAAAGTTTTTACCCGCAAGTAGAAACTAAATAAATATAACCAAAAAAGAAAACAATAGATAAGTATCCACCCAACCTTATTTTATCAAACCGACTGGATTGGCGCGATACGTGTAAAACAGGCCCGCATATGCAGACTCGATAACTCATTTTAAGACTATTAATATTATAGATTACTAGGCAATGTCTTGTATCCCTGGGAAAAAAATTACGTTTTCATTGTTTATGGCTTAATGTTACTTTGTAGATTTTTTGTATAGCTTATTAAAAAAATACCGTTTCTGTATTAATCCATAACGGTTAATTTAACAAACCTGTCGGTTGATTTAAAAAAAATAATTTAGTGTTTTGAAATAGTACATATTTCATATTCATATAATAAATTTATATGTAACTCTTAGCTTTACATACCTATTTACAATCTTTTAGATGAATGTTTATTTGGATAGTCATAATAACTTACCTTATAAATATTTTTATTAGTATTCCTAGGGATAAACAAGTTTATTTCTCTCCTTGGTCCACATAACGTACAAACGTACTTTTTTCTAATAATAATAAATAATTATTATAAGGCATATATTCCAGTGACTCTTAACAAGTTTTACACTGACTCTGATGGAGCCACATACATTGAAGGAAAATATTCCGGGCAAACATTTTGGAAACCCTTTCTCTTTCATCCAAAATACGTGTATCGGAGACATTCACAAGTTAAGACCATTGAGCTAGTAATATAAAAGTCTTCCTGACATTTCTTCAGTATTTTCTCAATTGGATTATATAATATAACCTACGTGGATTTATCAACGAAATATTTTTATCGTTTGAGAGTTATTTTCGAGGGTAAAATAATAAATAGGGTTGCCTTATTACATAAATAATCAAAACGCGTATTGAAAAATAAAATTTATTTCTTGATCGTTTTTTACGATATATTTGTACATGGGTGGGATTATTGCTTTAAGCAATGATTTCTAGCCAATCAAAAACAGACTGATGCAATGATATAACAACTTTTATTTAAATCAAAGATACAAATGAAAACTACTTCCACGTATGTTTTTGACCAATTAACGCTTTCATCCTCTAAAGGCATCTTTAGACTGGTCAAATAAATAAATAAAAGTGTACTAAGTATTTTTAATTGGTAATTTATATTAAAATATATCATAACAATGAAATTTCATCAGTAATTGTCATCGCTCTTATTTTCTTGCTTCCTCTTTCACAGTTGTAGCCGCTCGATTGTGGAATAATCTACCCACTAATGTTAGATTCTTTATTTACATTTAAGTCAAGATTGAAATGTCACTATCTAAATATTCATATTGTTCTTTTATCATTCTTCTTTCCTTCCCATCTCCTCTCCTCTCTTCATAGTATAGTGTAATTTGTTATTTTTTATGTATTTATTTTGTTAATCTATGTTTTATATTTTTATATAAAATTGTAAGATTCAATATGTCTATGTATTTATAATTTTCTCAAACTGAACGGTTTGGGTAGGTAGGAAGAATTTGCCTTAAGGCAATAGGCCTGCCCTTATATGTATATATATTGTGTATGTATATAAAGTGTCAAATAAATAAATAACTTAAATCAAATCAGGCTGAAGTAAGTTTATCAAGGTTTGTGATTACATATTTTTGAGGTGTTGTTGTAAAAAAACGGTGTTTCATGAATGTATGATTATGGAATTAATATTTTGGAGACCTGTATGAGAGAGTCGGTAACGTTAGAGTAATCATTCAATGTAATAATGTTATTCGGTGTCCGGGCGGATGAAAAATACAGTTTTGTATGTGAAATAGAACCATAATTCTGGACAAGCGTTTCCGACTCGATGGCCACTCGGGTAACAATCCTGAAAAATAAAATCGAGTGAGGATAAATCGGTATCGTAGTGTGGTGATTTTTGAACTCGCTTACTATTATTTATTTATTTTAATTACACGCCCAGAGAACTTTTATATGACAGGCACAAAATTTAAATTCAAACATCCCATGGTATGAAAAGTCAGTTTTAGGTACTTATCTAATAAACAGACTTTTTTCTTTAAGCATCGAATTACATCAACAATATTTTGAGTTTGTCCTGATTTTCAGTCTATCCAGATAAAGACTGGATTCAAAACCCTGGGGAACTGTTAATGTTAACAAATTTCAACAGAGACGAATAACATTTAAGAGAAGATAATATAAAAGTTTAGCCATTTTGTTGTTTTGTAAGGGCGCGTCTATGTGTATTAATAGGTCGATGCAATTATTTTATATTTTAACTTGACAGGTACCAATAATTTAATATAAAAGCCTTTGTTCTTGAAACATTTATATAATAAATTCAAATTCAAATGACCTATGTACTCGTATCTGTTCATCGCTTAAATGTTTAAAAAGAACGAATCCCTTTGATATTAAACTATCACCATTATTTTAAGAGCCTATTTGATTTGATAAGCAACCCTTGTCTCTCTTATCTCTTATGATGCGTACTTTCGAAATAATTTGACTTTAGGATATAGCCTACAATATAAAGTTGGTTTACAGCGTAATATTATCTCCCTGGCAATATTGTAGCACGGGTATTAATAAGAAAAAGTTTTTAATTAAATTCAGATAAAATTTATACAGTAACATATTTTTAAATAATAAAAAATAAAACAAGATGTAATATTTTTTTAGATTAATTTTATTAAAATTTAGACGAACTCAAGATATTTTGATTAAAATGATGACTTGTCTAAAAAAAGTATGTACAGACATTGTTTTTTTTTTATGGATTTGCCCAGTGGAAAAATAAAAGTTATTGTCCCTTAAACGTTTAGCTTACTGTGTAAACCTATTGTAGAGGGTCTTCATGTCTATCGTCAAAACGAATTTCGATATAAATATAATTTTCTGTGTACCAGCGCCGTGGTGCATTTGGTTTTGCGGTCTACTGTGAATTTGATGTTCCGATTTTAAAGTCCACCTGGTCCATAAAAAGTATAGAAATTAAAAAATAAAAAAATTTCAGGCGTTGCCTAGTATGTAGGAGAAATAATTCCATTAGATGAATCTCACCCGCATAAATAAATGTTTCAGCTCTTTAACTTCACAAACATCAATATATGAAAGAATTGAAGGAATAAAGATGTCCAAATATGGGCAGAATGGTGAATGTTACACAGTGTGTAAAGTTGCCACTTAAACCAGCCAATGACAGGTCGTAAGCCCTGTAGATGCCTAGACTTCTAAATTACCTTTTCTTTAATGTTCTTTATCTCTGTTGTAATATGTTAATGTAAACAATTCCCCAGGGAGTTGAATCCAGTCCTTGTATACAAAGATTTATACAAACTCAAAATTCTCAAAGTCAATTGTTGATTTATCAATACAGATAATTAACAAAATATTCATACAGTTTCAATCTTCAAACCTCGGTTAAAAGCCAAAAGTAGTGTGTTTTTAAATAATTTTTACGTTCAATGTGATCCTAAATGCAACTGTTTAGACCTCTTTCACTTAGATGCCTAAAAAATTAAAAAACTTAATTCATCATCGGCCCATTCTATTATACATGTCTATATTTCTTCCAAGAAGACACCATTTGTTCAAGGAATTTCTTTTTAAAGAATTAAGTTTAGAGAAAAATAACAAAAAAGCTAAAAAAATATTTCGAAATCCGGCTGCAGCGTATTAGAATAAAATATTAAAAAATCTGGTATTGACATGTGAACTTTTAAATAAATTAACGTTCTACAGTCTTTTTTACTCTTGAAAACCAGTGCTACAAAATTCCTTTACACGTGGTTATGTAACATCGTGTTACCTCAAGCAAAAGACAGAATATTCTGAAGCTCAGACATTTGAATAAAATAAAAACGTATGGAAACAATGTTTTCTTTTTCAATAATTTATAAAAAAATCATATTATTTACGCCTGCTATTGGAAAATAATTGAAAAATTATTAATACGTCGGTCATATAACTAGCGTGTGCTCCCACTCACGTCTGCCAATAACAGACTGATTGAAGGCATTTCTTATTTTGTGTTTGTATCTTTCACACAAACGCCGGCCGCAGAACAGCGTCTCTGTCTTCCTTATTATAATTTCTATTCTCGTGCTCATTTTTACAGAGTAAAACAGATGTATTGTGGTATTGGCATCACTTTCATTCGTATAATTATTCTTCGCAGAGAAAGCACAAATATTTTTTGTTTAGAAATGCAGCATATTTATACAATTTCTAATTTTCAAATTATTGAATTAAATGAGATAGATATATTGTCTTGAATCCTATAGTACACTCGTGTAATAGCACAGCTTCAAATAAAAAAAATCTTATTCCAATTAAAAGTAATCATTACTTTTTTTTTAATATAGTCATTTTATTAAGTAAATTAAATTAATTAAAAATGTTTTATACACTCATATGCGCCAACATTTAAAAAGCAAAGTTTGTCATTTGATTAATTTATTAGTTGTAACTTGCTATTTGTTTAATGTTATATAAATTTTATTTATTTAAAATTAAGTTTATGTGTTTCGTGTTACATTTCTTTAATGAATAAACTTTTAGGTCAAACAATTAAATAAAAGTTCAACATGACGGTTGGAACTTTGTAGTACTTTTCGTTGTGTGAACAGATTATTTATTTTTGGTAACAAACTGTGTGGTGTGGGCTTATAAAAGTTTTTTTAGCATATTTGAGTAGTAAGTATTTTTTCGATGAGATGTGTGGTGAATCGTCTTTTTGGTCTTTGAACTAAGCAGTTTTGTAAATCTAAAAGAAGAAAAAACACTTAATTGAAGTATACTTCATTTTTCTGATAGATTTAGTAGTAAAATAGTTATTTCTTCAGATGTGTATAACAAACAGGCCGTAGATGTCTAGAATAATTGAACTGGATGTCAACTGCGAAATTAAGACATTTGAAAGTAGACAAAGCGAGGTCCATATGCAAAAACAGAGTGATACGGTGTTCTATACTCTCCGTCTAACTGATCTAACTGACCGTTTGACTGTCTGATTAATCTAACTAAGATTTCAATGTGTTCCCCTTTTATATTAGGTGGGCTGAAAAGTTCATAGGCTGTCACATAAATGGCGTTGCTAGAACAAAATTTAGATAATTATTAGTTAATCCCAACCAACCTTAAAAAAATACTTGTAAAAATTTAATAGCTGTCGGACAATAGATATGTGAGATATAGCACTGTGGGAGAAACTACTTTTGTTATTGTAAAAAAAAAATGATAAAAATGAATTTTGTGTGTTAATGAAGCAATGCTTTTTGGAGAAAAAAAAACTGTTGAAGCCAAAACTTGGCTTGATAAACATTATTTGGCCTTTTACCGGGAAAATAAACCATTAAAATTGTTTTGCTTAATTTATACGAGGTGAAATTAGCATCGAAGACGATGCACGCAGACGCCATGGCTGGACGCCCAAAAGAGGCTGTTACTGACAAACACACACAAAAACGACACAAAATAATGTTGAATGGTCGTAAAATGAAGTTGATTGAGATAGTTGAGACTTTCAAAATATCAAAAGAATATGTTTTACATATCGTGCATGAATATTTGGATATGCGAAAGCTGTGTGCAAAATGGGTATCCCTCGTGCTTATAATCGATCAAAAGCAACAACGTGTTGATTCTGAGCAATGTTTAGCGATATTCAACCGTAATAAAAACATTTTTTTCCATCGATATATTACAATGGATAAAACGTGGTTCCAGTACTACACTTCAGAGTACAATCGATACTCAGTCGAGTGTACTGCACGCAATGAAACGAATCTAAAGCGTGGAAAGACGAAAAAGTCGGCTGACAAGGTTATGGCATCAATATTCTGGGATGCGCATGGTATAATACTCATCGATTACCTCAAAAAAGGCCAAACCACCAAACCAGTGGTTATTACATAGCATAGTTGGAGTATTTAAAGGATGAAATCACAAAAAACCGGCTCCATTTGAAGAAGAAAAAAGTGATGTTTTATCAAGATAATGCACCGTGTCATAAATCAATGAAAACGATGGCAAAATTGCATGAATTAGGCTACGAATTGCTTCCCCGTCCACCGTTTTCTCCAGATCTGGCCCCCAGTGACATTTTCATGTTTGTAAACCTCAAAAAAATTCTAGTCGGGAAGAAATTTAGCACTGATGAAGCGGTAATCCCTGAAACTGAAGCTTATTACAAGGCTCAAGAGAAATTGTAATAAAAAAATGGTATGTAAAAATTGTATGACCGCTATAATCGTTGTATCTCCCTCGAGGGCTATTGAATAATATAATCGAATTTAACCATAAAAGTGTGTTTTACTATGTTAGCCTACGAACTTTTGAGCCCAGCTTTTGTACGAAAAAAATTCTAAGTTTGTTATGAATCAAATGACCGGCGCAAAGATGCGCCTGTTCAAAATTTAACCCACCCAAACAAACGGAATTATTTAAAAACATAAACTAAGTATTTCCTTTATAAGAAATGTTACCGCGCAGCAAATTTAAATATTGAAGAGCTTTTTTATTCATTTTACAAAAGCCTAAAATTATTAATTACACAAGAGTACATCTTACAGTACCATAACTAAATACAAGAACAAAGAAATTGTTAGTATTAAATCAAATTAAAAATATCAATATGCATTCGCAATAAGGCACAATCAGAATACTGTAGTAGGTCAAATACAGGAATAAAATGTGTCTAGAAAACTGCTCACAAAGGGTCTAAACAGGTGATAAAAAAAAATATTAGTAGTTCTTTTATCTGTATCTTTTGACACATTAGTCCGAAAAAATAATGAAGGTTATCAATATATCGTTATCATGAAATATGATTATGCCTTTTCTTTGATTATCGATTCTTTAATATAATTTAGCAATGTAGTAATACAATAAACGCCTTTTTTTAAAACGGTCTCCGCTGACATGCTTACAATCTTGCTATGGCCATTTAGTATTTTTTGGTGTAAATTGTATTCAAAATAATATGTTAATATTTTCAACAATGTTTGAGTAAGTCCATCCACATGCATTTGCTTGCAGACTGGCTGGATTTACTCTCTGGGGAGTTAAACCAGCCAATGACATGTCATAAGCCATGTAAATGCCTAGACTTTCATATTCCCTTCTCTTAAATGTTTTCCATCTCTGTTGAAATAAATTTAAATTTAAATTTATTATTTACTTTTAAATTCTTTTTTTTGAAGCACTAACTTTGTAGTTATTTATTATATAATTAAATTAATAATAAAAACCATTTGTTTCTTACTAAATGTATAATTCATAAGAAAGCTTACGTAGCTTTGAAGGAAGCCGGTCAGTAATAAAATAAATATTGGGGATTGAAAACAGAGGTGCTTTTATATTCTACTAAGTATTAACCATCTATACTCAATATTGAACTAATATTGTATTTAAAAATATTGTGCTTATATAATACTTAATATTTTTCGCCACGTAAAATATTATAATGGTGAGCTCGTTTTCCTAATGGTAGACAAACACAAGGTGTATGTACAAAAGGTCTTAGGTTCGATTCTCGATATGGTTGACATAAATAATTTATTTATAAATATGTTTTTACACTATAATATATCACAGTCCATAGACTTTTATGTCAAGCGGAAGACTGATCATTTTACATTCACGTTACAAGAATTATAAAGATACGCAGCAATTGGTGTTCCAATTCAGTGTCGTAAGCAACATTAGGTGTGGATGGGGAATGATTATGATGAATTATTTATCATCACAAAACTTGAATAAAGGAGAATTTAATTAATATTGATGTTTAAATATATACAGCACAGTTAATATTAAACAGCGTGTAAATGAATTTTCGAACCAGAAAATTACTGATTATGAACTCTAAAAATGATTTTTTTTTTTAAAGGAATAACCCGCTAAGCCTCTATTTTAGTACTTTAGAGGCTTGTCAGCAGGTCGAAAAGAGGGGATATGGAAGGAGGTAATGAAAAATTCACCACAACATTCAGACCAATTAAGAAAAAAACCTTTCATGGATTTTTTTCTTGCAACTGGCGGGAATCGAACCCGCGACGCCAGTTTCACAGTCGGCCGTCATTTCATGTTCAATTTTAAAAATGGTTGTTCATGCCTTATAAAATAAAAGAATGTTTATCAACATTCGAAGGCGTGATTTTGATCAGAATTAAAGTAAAATGTAATGTTAGTCGGTTGTTTATGTAATGGTGCCATAATTTAAAACATAAATACTCTTGATTAATTAAAAAAATTGTAATAAATTATCTGATAAAATAATTTAACTGAACGCCTCTGAATCCGTTCGAGAAAATGAATCTCGCCGGTTAAAATGAATAATAAATCTTTGAAGTTGATTAACGCATATAACTGCCAGATAATTCGGCTATTTATAAAACAATTGTTTTATACAAAGCCAGTTTCTAAGAAAGATGCCGATATTCTCTCGAGCTTACCGCAAAGTGGTGCAAAGTTCCACCGATTACCATACAAAGCTTTGCATTGGGAGCTATTTTGTCAGTCAAACCACCCTGATTCAATAAAGTTTTAAATTAAACTTTATGTAAGAAGCACGCGTGGAAATTCATACGAGACGGAATGTACGTAGAGATAAATTATGTTTTATTTAATCTGTTATGTTTTTTTTATGTAGCTACATAATATTATAATAGCAGTTTTATTATAATAATGTTTATAATTTTAATACCGTCTTTTATTCATTGTTATTTTTATCCAAATACAAGTTAAGCAGGTTTATTACTAACAATTCGGTTGAGTCATGAAACGTAATGGTTTTCATTACTTAGTTTAAATTATGTACTTGTTATTCTACCAATTTATACGTTTATAATATTAGTTTTTCTTCAGAGTGTTTTATTATTATTCCTACATCATAAAAAAGTTTATTTTTACTAAAAGGGAAAATGGTTTTTGTTTATAAAACAATATACACATTTAAATTAAGCTCGCTTTTTTGCATTTGAAATTAAACTTAATATAGCGAATTCAGAACAATTTTACGATTTATTCATTTATTATTTATTCAATAAGTTCGTAACATCATAAGAAAAATAAAAATAAAATAAATTGATAAAAAATAAAAAAATAAAATAATAAATAAAAGAATAATTTTATACATTTTGATTAACATTTCAATTTTTTTTTTAAATTTCTCAAAAACATATTTATCCAAATTATCTGAATAAATATATAAAAATAGTATAAAAAAGTACTTATATAATTTTTACATGCACCTATCAAAGAATATTTCATTATCTTTCTGAAATTGGCCAAAACAACTATTATTTATACCGAAAGTATTCATGTATTGCAGTTTTGCTTTAAAAATCTGAACATTCTAGAGGAGACATATTATATTTAATTATGAAAACATAATTTGTTAATGACTGACTACTTTTGTCAGTGAAATTGGGGCAGGAAGTCTGAGGGGTTGGTGGCCAACACATGTTCTTATTTGAATTATAATAACATATTTTTAGTTTTTTATCTATTGAATTTTTGAAGTTCCTCATTACTTTTTAATGTTTTGCTATATTTACACGTTTTTTTATTTATCACATGTTTTACTGTTTTATTTAAATGTGTTTTTTTTTAGTATTTATTTTAATAGTTTTTTAAAAAATATTTTTAGGTATACACGTATATAATTTGTTTATTTTTGGTATGTATCTTACTATGTTTCTTGTGATGTATTTAGTTTTTTTACTACATATTTACTGTTTTTTTAAATACACCGCAAGACAAATAAATTTACGAGTTCTCAAAAAAAGGTAAAATTGACATATAATGAATTATTCTTGATATTTAATTAGTTTTTTTTATATTGTTTGACATATGTGATGACTACTCGTTATTTCAAGGTTAAAATAAAAAATCTTACTCATGAATTGTACTTAGAAATTGCCATTATATATCAGGTATCAGATTACCCGAACCTTAGAGACCCATAAGGGTTCATTTATGGTCGAGTGTTTGTGATGGAATAATAAAAGACATGTTATTTTTTAATTCATATTTAAGAAGTAGGTTCTTATCGCTTTATTTTAAATTAAAGTATTTTACATTTAAACATATTTATAACATTTAAAAATATTTAGTACTTAGTGAATTCACCTTTATTTTTTATAACATGTAAAATTCTATTATTTAGAGAAGCGTAAAGCGAATCTAAAATTTCTGATGTTATTTCTTCTTCCCAAACTTGAATTAAGTTTTTTTTTAATTCCTCAATGTTTTTTGATTTTTTTTTCCCGACTTTTTTTTTCATAATCGCCCATAAATTTTCTATCGGGTTCAAATCAGGGCTATTCCCGGGCCACGTCAACGATTTTAAGCCAATTTTCTCCTTGAATTCATTGATCTATAAAAAAACAATAAATTATTTATCATGTGGTCACAAAATGCATTAAAAAATATATATATTTGTACTCACAGTGCGGGCTCTATGGCACGGCGCAGAATCGTCCTGAAAAATTGGGTCCGCGGTATACTGCGTAATGTCCTCGATTGTTGGAATAATATGTTTTTTTAACACTTTTTTGTACTGAATGGCATTCATCGTACCCTGTACAAAATTTAGAGGTCCTAAACCGTATGCTGTCATGCACCCCCAAATCATCACGTAGGGTGAATGTTTAACGGTTCGAGTGACGCACGACGGATGATATCTTTCCCCACGTTTTCGTCGAACTATCTTTCTGCCGTCTGGACCAAAAAGGTTGAATTTTGATTCATCAGAGAAAACAACATTTTGCCAATCCTCCAAGGTCCAATTCTGGTGCTCTTTCGCCCAATCCAGTCTAGCCTTCTTCATTTTGTCCGTGAGTAATGGTTTCTTTGCGGGACTCCGTGCTTGGAAACCATGCTCCAACAGCCGCCTGGACACTGTTTTTACTGAAAATGTTGATGTGCTGGTAGACTGCACCTCTGCGTGTATTTCAGGTGCCGTTAAAAATCGATCGCGCATAACAATTTTTTTTATTAAGCGATCATCTCGGGCAGATGTCACGCGCCCCCGTCCGCTTCCTTTTTTCCGTTCTATGGATCCAGTTTCTTGGATTTTTTAAAATAAAAACCTCACTGCACCTTCTGAATACCCAACTCGACGAGATATTTCACAATTAGATATGTTTTCTTGCGACAATGTGATTATTTTGGATTTTATCGCAATCGACATTTGCTTTGCACTTTCCATGATTGTTGTGTTATGTTCACTCAAACGCGGGTAAAACAAGACTGTTGAGACATTTTAAAATGTAAATATTGTAGAAAGGTGACACATAGTGTCCTTAATTTATTAAACAAAAGAAAGAGGTATCGATAAAGGATTTCTTAGAAAAAGGGTTCAGTAAAGTCAAGGGGCGCGGTAGCAGGTAAACTCGTAAATTTTTTTGTCTTGCGGTGTATATTGTTTACTATGCCTTTTACTTTGTTTCTTACTATGTATTTTACTGGGTTTTTAAATAAGTTTTTTACTTTTTGCTACAGTTTTTACAATGTTTTTAAAAAATAATTAATACCTTTTTTAACTATGTATTTTACTATATTCTTCACTTTCTTCTACAACATGTATTTATTTTTCTTATATTGATTACTATTTTTTATATATAGATTTTTAAGTGGCTTAGAACGAGGTAAAAAACTTTAGTTAGATAGTCAATGCAACTTTGTAAACATTTTCAATTTCATGTTTATAATATGGTAATAAATAATAAAATTACAATTATAAAACAAAAATATTAAAAGAGTTTTCTTAAGCAAAGAGATATTTTCTAATCTTCCGTATTTACTACCTACATTTACATGTTAGACATATATTTTAGTTTTATAGTCGTTATTTATCCATTTAAACCAAAAATAAAACGATTGTTACTAAGCGTAGGTATAAGCTATTTTCTCTTTTATAACAGCATTAAAGATAAAGCGACTCGAGTATCCGTAGTACAATTTCCTCGTTTTAACTGACTTACGCTTTTAAAGCAATTATAAAACAGTACACCGCTATTACTAAGCAAGAGCTGATGGAAAACTTTTCACGGGCGTTAATTCATTATGCTTGACACCCTTTCTTTATGAAATTGAAATTTCACACCGTCAAATTTCCACTTGGATTTATCAGAAAACTAGATTCATTTTGAATTAGTTTCGAAAGGTCCAGGGGCCACAAGATGGCGCCTGCGCGCCATCACGCTTCCAGATACTATCCCATCAGTTACTGTTTGTTCTCTGCTTGGCAACACATCCGACCCGACGCTTGTGCTGCCCGTAGTCGAAACAACTCGAATTGGGTTGAAAATACCTTACCCGATTCGTAAAATACCAATAAAACAAACATTAAAATAATTATTGTTTCTAATACTGATTATTTTATTTTTTTTGATTCGTGTATTTTTGTTCCGGAAACTTTTCAAAAAGTTTTGCAATGTTTTCGCGGAAGTGAGACTCGTTCGTTCGTGAAAAGTTAGTATGTGTATTTCTGAGACTGTTTATCACAAGTTTTGTGATATGGAATGATTGTTTATACCGGAACTAATTACCGTGGTGATGGTTGATCCACTTAAAATATTCTGGGTGCTAACCAACAGCACTTATTTGGGTGAGTCATACTTGTATTTAAATTTCATATGTACCTAATAAATACGAAAAGGACCTGTATTTTTTATATCAGTAACTTTATTTACTGAAACGTTGAAGATCTTCCTTATTACAGGAGAGACATACAAACGCAAACATTTTTGTAAGTAAATCTTTCTAAAAATTTTGTTTCTATTTTTTATTTTATCTGCATTTTTTTGTTAAAAAAACATTGCCCACCAAACAAGGGTGCATACTCTGTTCCAAATTAGGCAATTAAATTTTAATATATAATAATCATTGACGAGTTATTTAAAAAAATAGCAGACAAATAAAATATAAACTTACTAGAATACACATACCTATTGATAAATATATTTAAATATACAAAAAAACTCGCACACATCCACTTCTATGAATTAATACCTAACTGAACTGGATTTTTATAATTGTATTTATGTGGAAAACTGATTCGGCTTTATTTTTTTTAATGTTGTGTATATTTTTTTGTATTTCTGTTGTTTTTTTCTGAATAAACAAATATTGTTTTTTGTATAGACATATATATATGCAAACACATTAATTCATACATATATAAATAAATTATACACAATTATGTCAATATAGGCGAATCTTTATGATTACTTTTTTTTTAATTACGATTAGCTACGTTATTAAGTGTTTTTGAAAAAATGTAGTCGTTTCATTAGAATTTAAAGTAGTGTGCTTCTGAAAAATGTTTTATTTTAGAAGACAGGCACCGTGGGGCAGTTAGTTAGACGGCCAACTGTGAAACTGGCGTCGCCGGTTCTAATCCCACCAGTTGCAAGTCAAAATTCAAGAAAGATTATTTTCTCGATTGGTCTGGGTGTTGTGGTGTAATTTCATAACCTCTTTCCAAATTATCTCTTTTTCACCTGCTGACAAGTCTAAATAGCTCTAAAAATAGAGGCTTAGCGAGTCATTCCTTTTAAAAAAATGTGTCTTACAACAGATATCGACATTTCTTGTTATTTATTTCTTCATTAAGAAACACGGTTTTAAATTTTTGGCTTTATTTGTCTTAATATCTTCGAAGAATTTATTATTTTAGGATTCCTAAAACTTAACTCATATAAAGTAAATTGTCTAACAACACTTCATTTATTAAAGAAATATCTTCTACGAATACTTACTTAACCTATAATAAGAAATAATAAAAAATCTAATATTTTAATCTCTTGTTCCATATTTATTTATTTAATCAAACTGTTTTTTTCTGAAATTTCGGATTACGTTTTGTTTTTTTACTGTCCTTTTATAATTATACATCGAATAAAAAAACCGTTTTTAAAAATAAAATACATGTTTGTACTGAAAATCTCAACAAGAACCAACTGAGTGCAATCATTAAAGCCGTTAACTGGAATGCTTCCAATAATTTGTTAGTTGTACGTACATTATTTACCAAACAATTGCAAAAAGTTGGGATCAAATGTTTACGGAAATTTCAAATTATGGCGGTTAGAAAAAAATGCAAATGCGTAAAATAAAATCCATTACAAAAAAGTGATAATCAGTATTTTTTTTACACTTTCACACTTTAGATGTTTACCTTTAGCGTATCCCTATTGTTTTGTTTTTTTGTTGGTAAATTAAGTATTTTCAAAAAATAAGTATTTTTCAAAAATGCAATAATTACCCTCACCTATAATTTTATTCTGATACTCTTTCTTGAAAGAAAAAACGAAATCGGTTCGGTTTTGTAATGCGGATATTGGAAAAACGAGTCCTCGATTATGTTGATTTTAGTTAGACATAATCAGTCCGACGTGCAGTTGTTTATTTTGCACAGCATCGGAGTGGTATTCGCAAGAGAGTGACAAAAAACCATATTCAAATACCTATTCACCAAACTGCTCTTCCAACCCATATCAATTATTTTGGAACGTGGTTTTATCATTGCTTTACTTATTAGAATACACATTTAAAGTTTGCTCAAATATTTGAAGACAAGAGTAGATTTCACTTCCTGTAGAGTTATTAAGATTGCAATTTTTTCATGTGATCTTTGAAAAAATACATAAGTTTATGACATAAACAGACTATAAAGAATAAAAATAAAATATGAAGTTGAGTATATGACCTCCTTTATCTAACAGCACACCAAAAAACTCTTTTAACAAACTAAACAATTTGATGTAATTGAACTCTTTCAAATAGAACCCTTAAAATCTATTCAAGAGTTAGTTACTGATGAAGTTGTAGACAAAAAAAAAATTAAACATAGACACAATATGAGAATATCAGAATAATATCATATTATTCAACATTCTAAAACGAGACAAGGACAGTTGAGACTAATAAACCAGGGACATATATAATACAATAAACTACCAGACTAAACAACGCAAAAGACTTGGACGACCCTTACAAAATATGTTAAAAATTATCACCATCAATAGAATATGAATTTAAAAAAGAAAAAGTATTTCGTCAAATTCATGTAATACGTAAGGGTTTATAAATATTTTTTTATAAATCTCCCAATATTGACATAAATCTAATTATAAGTGAACTTTTTATTAATTATGAAAAAAGTAAACCATATGCAACACACTTTTGAAGAACTAACTTAATTGCTAAATACATATTTTTAAATTTCTGAGTTCTGTGATTTTTCCTTTTTACGAAATGGAAATTTATTGCCATAGAAATGGAAAACATTTCTAATAAAGCAATACGGAGTTCTCGATATTGACAAGGCTTTATGACCTGTAATTGACTGGTTTGAGTGGAAATTTTACACACTGTTTTAAATTCACGATACTTTTTTTGTTTAAACATAGACATTGCCTTCCATAAGTAGACTTTTATATAAAAAAAATATAATATGATATCTGTCCATTTAAGAAGATTCTAAGGGAAAAATGTTTACTCAAACATGTAAACAAATGAATAACGCCAAATTCCTCTTCGTTTTTCAAATTAATTTCATGAATTTAGTTCAACTACTGAAAAGGAGTTCTCCTAATTATGAAAATTACGTAGATTTAATCCTTTACTTATCTCTTATTATCATAGAATCAATGCTTGCAAACATTCGAAAGCGACCATCTAAAATAAGTGAAGTAATAAAATTTATATTATGGGTTACGAAGCTGTCACGCTATATAATAGTTTGTCTTTTAGAATTTGTTTCCAGTTATGTCAAATAAATTAATAAACTCACATAAGTAACCCTTAGTTTATGGAAACTTATCTAGTTATTTCTGTCTACTGGTTTAAAGACGTGTCTGTATCTTTCTCCGAACACAAGCTGAGTGGAGCATTTGGACATCACCAAACGCCTCCAAGAGACCACAACGATAGCCAGCGCTCTCGCCTCCTCCCACGTCCATCTCGCGTCCCTTAGTTCTGCCGAACAAAGCCAAAAAAATCTTTTTTGACAGTCTTCCGGGACGGCGGGAGCTCTCGTGTATGAAGAAGAGGCAGGTTGGGATAAAGATCAACCATCGTACCCTCAAAACGCTCTTTTTAAAAGACTGTTCCGTCCGTTCTTGGATTCCAATGTTTGTAATGAAATCGATCTACATTGTGCCTAATGTTCTCCCCAAGCACCTACTCTCTTAACCCAAAAGTTTGGTGTTTTAATAAGGTGCTAGCATTTGCACCCATATAGGAGAACCAACATTTTACAAGAGTTAAATAATCAGCATTTAGTTTTAACCGAGTATCATCATCATCATTATAAAAACTATGATCAGCACCTGGTGGTGAATAGTTAGTATTTCGATCATATGTTACAGGAAGTTAAAGTGATGTGTGGTACACTTCATGTACCAACACTGAGTCAGTGAAATTTTGCAGTGTCAAATCGTCTTATGCACTTTTTTTTCGTCTCGACCCTCCCAGAAATCAAACCCAGGACCTCAAACATAGTAGACAGCTACTCGGTTTCCTTCTTCAAGATTTTTACTTAATAGTAACCTTTAACTGAAAAACACTCGTTAAGAATCCTTGTTCTATTAAAGGCACAGAAATGTATTATTCATTTGCCCGGACACGGATATATAGTGTATTTTTATTAAGATTGTACTAATTATAAAAATGCAAATAAGTCATTTCTAGACCGGTCTAAAAAATACTTTACTCTTCATTTTCGACCGCTGCGCTGCGCTGTTTTTTTTTTTGCTCTACTCACCAAAATTTGATTTTATATTGAATGCGTCGAATTATAATTTATTTTAAAGTATCGGAAAAGGAGAAACAAACAAAAATTAGGATAATTCTGAACGCACTCTAATGAGAAGAAAAAGCCTTGCTAGAACGTGATTAGTTCGTAAATTATGTACTAGCAACGATTTCTTTACCCTTCAGAGAACGTTCACTCCCGGAAACAAGAAACGTTACGTTTTAGGGACATGTAAACACAGACCACCAAGATCCATTGATCTATTGGCTATTGACTATATACTCAAATAAGTGGAGTCATTTGAATTGCAAAGTGTATGTATGCTTACAAACTGGATGCCCTGGAGTAGACAGAAATCGATAAACTACCGGACATAATGCGTCCACTGTATTATTATTTCTATAAGTAATTATTTAAGTATGTGTATGTATGAGGAATAAATTTCTGTAAATGTAATAGAACCAGCGTCCTGGATCAAAGTTTAAGACTCAATGGCTAATCTCAGATAAAAATCTGACGAAGCAAATCGTGTAGAGAAAGTTCGCTTCTTGGTTTCATATTGGCGCCTTCAACTACCATGTGTATAATTTTGGATTCAATTTCCGAGAAGGTTGAATTTAAATATTGATAAAAAGATTAGTAGGTACCGTTATACAAAATTTCTATTTTTATATATAAATACTTTTATCTCCATGCTCGAATTTAGTCTTTTACAACAATAAGGAAAATTCTAATAATAAAATTATAATATAAAGTTCATATTTAAAGCACTAACTTTGTGGTTATTCATTATAATAAAATAAATAAAACAACTTTGTTTTTAACCACTAATTTTTATTTTTCACCAACCGGTTTCAAAGCAAACAAGCTTCTTTGTCAAGGTTTACGTAACTTATGAATTGATTCCTTTTTATTTTATTTCTATCGTGTTCACTAAAAACTACAGGTGGACCCAATAAATCAAGTGGTTTTTTCTTACACGGGTGGTAATTTAATATCCTTATTTTCGAAGTAAGCCAGGAGAGGACTTAAAGAAATATTGTTTTTTTGGTTATTAATTATTGTTTTATTATTATGAATCGCTTTTTTAATTTCTAAGATTTCTAAGTTGTCTAATTTTAATATTTTATTTTCAACATGAAGTACTTTTAATCCAGTGTCTGTATTGAAGTTATAATTATTTTCTATCAGATGATTTGCGAATTCAGAAAGAAAATAATCATAACTTCAATAAAGACACTGGATTAAAAGTACTTCATGTGGAAAATAAAATATTAAAATTAGACAACTTAGAAATCTTAGAAATTAAAAAAGCGATTCATAATAATAAATTAATAATTAATAACCAAATAAACAATATTTCTTTTAGTCCTCTCCTGGCTTACTTCGAAAATAAGGACATCAAATTACCACCCGTGTAAGAAAAAACCACTTGATTTATTGGGTCCACGTGTAGTATTTAGTGAACATGATAGAAATAAAATAAAAATGAATCAATTCATAAGTTACGTAAACCTTGACAAAGAAGCTAGTTTGCTTTGAAACCGGTCAGTGAAAAATAAAAATCAGTGGTTTAAAACAAAGTTGTTTAATTTATTTTATTATAAAATTATAATTTTATTTTTAGGACACCATTTTTTTGCCAATTTTCAATCCCATAATTTTTTTTAAGGTTATCGAACGTATCACCGACTACTTTATAAATTTACATACTACAAAAGAGATAAAGAACATTTAAGAGAAGGGAATATATAAGATCGGGCATCTACAGGGCTTCTAAGGTTTCATTGGTTGGTCCAAGTGGCCACTTTTTACATATTGAAATGCAAGTTTCAGCACTTTCACTTCACAAACATTAACAAATGGAAGAATTGAAGGTACTCAAATACAGGCAGAATGGTGAATGGTTACGTTTTCTGCCTAGGTACTACTTTCAAAGAAACGATACTATCCTAACTATAGAGGACGACCCCGTCCAAGGTACCTTGATCAAAAAATAGATGCTATGAACCCCAAATCATATTTCCGTTAAAAAAAACTACTGAGGTCGGTGACAAATAAATAATATATTTACAAGTGTTTGCTGCAAATTAATTCCTAGAATTCAAAATAAAATTGGTTTTGAAATTTAATAGTTTCTTAGTTTTCAGTTACAATAATTATATGGATGTCGACATTTTAATTAAATATTAATGTTTACAGTCCATTTAAATTAAGTATAACTGAAGTTTTTACTAGGGACAAGTTTGTACATTTTCTTCAAGCTTGCGGTAGTAAAAGAAAATTTATTACATTTCTCAACGAATAACAAAACTCAAATAAATCTTTTTTTAAACGATTCACTCAGAGCGGGTGAATTCAATTATTTTTTGGTTTACTTTCTGCGTAATTTAAAATTTACGTTAAGCTAAATTATTCAAATATGGTCATATTAAGGTTATTCTTAGCCTAATTTGAATATATTTTAATAGTTTGAGGCAGTAAGTACTAGACGACGAAATGGCTTGTTTTTATGTTTCTGTCGTAACTCAAAAATACGGGAATTTTCATAACTTTTTTTGGGTTCATGCCTTTTTTCGTTTACTTAATTAAACCTTTATTCACATTATTTTTGGAATGTGTTTTTACATTTTAACAATTGAAGAGAGTATTTGTGTAGAAGTATGTACTTATTTTGTGTAAAATCACTGAATTAAAGGTGATATGCCAAGTGGTTTCGGAACACGAAAGTTCCTTTGTTAAGGCTTAAATTAAATTAACTCTACTAAATATGTTAAATCTTACCAAAGCGTTACACTAAATTACCTTAAATACATCGGCTTATATGTGTTTCGTGTTTTTCGTCCTGACCAAAGATTCTGTTAAAAGAATAAGGCATATATATTCAAATTAAAGGTATTCGAACAATTATTTAACATTTTCAGCAAAATACTTTATTTCAATCTTTAATTTGGTTATTAATTCAAGAAAAATATATTCTTACAACTTCTTCAGATTTCAATTTTTAGTAATAAATATTATTTATTTATTTTACGAATGCTGTCAAAATGCGATCCCTCAGGCGAATGTGTGGTAAAACGATGTATGATAGGTGCACAAATGTCGAGATCCGTGAAGTGTGTAAGGCTGAGACATGCATTATTGACAGAATCAAGAAAGGGGTGCTGCGTTGGTTTGGACATGTAGAGCGAATGGACAGCAAAAGAACGGCTAAAAGGATCTACGATGCAAATGTTGATGGATGCAGAAAACGAGGAAGAACGAGAAAGACATGGCACGATCAAGTCCATCAAATACTTGAAGATGGACATGTCAAAAGTAAGAATAATCGGCGTGCGTGCATGAGAAGGTGTATGAATGTAGAGGAAGCGAGGTCTGTATGCCAAGATAGAGTGTTATGGCGTTCTATCCTCTCTGCCTACCCCTACGGGGAAACGGCGTGATGGTTTGTTGTTGTTGTTGTTGTTGTTGTTATTTACAATGAGTACCTACACAACTCTTTTCACATTTACCTCCTGATTAACAAAAAACAATATCCGTATTAATTAATAAATCGATGCTAATAAATACAATTATTACAAATAATAAGAAACATATTTTATCCACACTAAGTTTATTATATTTTTCTATTTATCTTGTTATATCGGTGGCTCAGAAGTAATTTTATCGACTTTTAATTCAATTTTCATAAAAAAAGCTCAACATGCAAAATGATTCCATTTTCGAACTCAAATAAAAAAATATCTTGATAATTATTAATTTATTGACAATTGCGTAATAAATAACACAAAACTGTAGTTTTAATTTGGTCCGGACACCGAATAAATAAGTTAGTAAAAAAATATTACATATTTTACTTCATCTCTCTCTTCCAACCCGTTTTGTAATAAAAATAAAATTTTATTTTTAAAATGATGTGTTTTCTTATAAAAAGTATCTAAATTAAAATTAACTAAATGTTAATGTTCAAAATATGCTAATTTTTTAAGAGATTTTGATCTAAAAACCCTTATCACTACCCAAAACCGATCAATGTATAATTGGACACACTTATATGTGTATATTCTATATATGTATATTCTATTCGTTTTTATTGACATCATAATATATAAATATATATATATAAATATATATATATATATAAATTTAGTTGAAAAATCAAAATTGTTTTTGTTTTTTTCTGTGAAAATGTAAAACAAGTAACGATTTTCAGCAGACAAAACTAACATATCGTAAATGTTAAAATGTAACAAAGCTCAGAACTACAAAAATGAACAAAACTGTGCGTACATATCTTCAATTTTAGCTATTCTATAGCGATGCACGATACATAATTCATACACCAATATGTTTCGCTGTTCTATTTTTTTTCCGTAGAAAGATTTGTGTATTTTTTACTGGCATTCATTTTATCGTGTGCAAATAACTTTAGATTTTGGGATACTAAGCCTCGAAGAGAAAGTACAATAATTTTGGGTTAGAAAAACTCTGCCTTAAATAATCCTATTTTCTGATTCTAAAATCAACATATGAGACAGTATAAACGGTAAATATGTAAAATAATCACCGAATTTCATTGCACGTAACAAATCAGGGACAGTCAACAGTCAAATTGTTCCATCATTTCTATGAGAGGTATTATTATTTTTATTTGTAAATTTAATTGGAAAAACAATAAATTTCAAATCTACACCAAAATAGTTAGAAGTTTTTCCAAGATGATTATTAATTATTTTAATTACTATCTAACGGTTTCTAAGTCCCAAACGCCAAAATAAACTGACTAGTAATGGTGTTTTTACCATGGCTATAAGCATAGGTGACACCAATACTTACGAATCTTATTAATTAATTTTCGATTTATTCATTTATCTCAAATAAATATGGTTACATACTCTTGTTACCGCTCTTATTGGCTGCATTCAAAATAAAGTCACAAATTTAAACATCATATCTCAATTTCGGTTGCCAATGAGTGGGGCCTTAAACTAGAAAATTACATGCCATAACCCGTAACTGCTTTAATTTACATATTTTATTATCATTATCATACAAATATAACCATTATTGAAATAAACGAGTATATTTAAAAGTATTATAATTTTCGAGAAATCAACATAATACGAAAAAAAAAATTACCTAGGTTAATAAAAAAAATCTGGTTTTAAAATTCGACGTTTTCGGGCGGTTCCCTGTTGGTAAATTCTGATTATTCTGAAGTCTTTGTAAATATTTTTTTCATTTAAGCTTCTAAGACTTTTTATCATTGATTGAATCAACTGGTCCAAGATAACGTAATTGTTATAGGTATTTGTATATAATAAAGCATTTCCAAGTTGGTAAATAATTCAAAGAATTGCATCTACGATAGTGTGGAGGGGCTTTTTGTCGAGAACACTAATTGTCAAATCTATTCGTCACTTCAGTTCGTTTTTGTCCAACAGACCAAAACATAAATCTGCAGAAATAGAGCTTTAAAGTTTTTCACGAAATAAGCATAAAAAATGATCACAAGTTAAGACAAAATTCGTTAATAAACACTTCAAACAATTTTAAAAATATATTTTATAAATAAAAACTTTCGCAGAACTGCTGTACACTCAACTCAATTTCGTTAAAAATGGTATGTTGAACAAAAACAAAATAAAGTGACCTTTTGTCTCTGAAGGTAGATGGAGATGAAGATGTTTTTATTCCTGCACTGCAGGCTTAAATATGGTGTAGGAAGTCGACTAAAATCATACATATTCTATCTCATGCATGGCCCTCACTCTGCTCTTCAAAAGGTTGCTTCAAACTTCATAAAAAAATGGGGGTCGGTAGTTGAGTTGTGAACACTATTAATTATTATTACAGCAATAATAAAATACAATAAAATAGAGGAGACATTTTAAAGAATATTTTACAAATAAAATTGAACACTTTGAAAATAATTTCAGAAGACGAAGATCATGAATCTCGGTAGTAGGTGGCAGACTGCAGAGAAAGAGCGATCAGTGCGTAGTCGGTGCTTTATATGTGTACCTACGTCACTGATCCTTTATGTTGCTAACCTGTCGTGTTTATTGTCTATGCTCGACGGTTGGTGGTACTCACTTCCGAGGCACTACGATAGTAAATGTTAAATTCAGCAGATAAACCCTTTAATTCCCCAAAATAAAAAATAAAACACTTTTGTTTAGACACCTTCAGTTCTCTTTCTATCGATGGGGGCGGGTCGAAAGGGTAGGCCCAAACCAGACCAAAATTGTGAAACATGCCATAAAATTTGCATACTCTGAATTTCAATTGTACGTATGCAAATGTTTCGAAATCATAACGAAAAAAAGTAATTTCTGAGTTTGTGATTCAAATAATAAATATGCATGAACGTGAAATTTATTTTAATACGCGGTCGCAATAGTAAACGAGTTAAAATAAAAAGGTGTATTTCCTCGTTATTTTTCCTTTCAAAACGACTTATAATATAGACGCGCTTTTAGACAATAATTTTAGTTTTTTTGTTTGTTTGCGCAATCGAAATTATTTGTTAATTACCATATCATAAAATAGTGACGTTTATTTTAAAATAGGAATCAAACTTCGAACCTTTGATATGAACTTTACTATGCTATCAAAAAAAAAACAAACTTAAAACGATCGAAATGATGCGATATAAATTAAGTTTCCGTCATGTGTGGTGGCTTTTGCTAACATGCAAGTAGTCTTCAGTTTGATTTCCCAATAAATCAACGTTTATTTATTTTCCAGTTTTATATCATGACCTGAATATTATCTTATATGGCGTCAACTATAACTATTTAATCAATATTCTATACGTGATTATTTTTATTTTTATTCACTTCTTGAGAATACATTGCATAAAATTGCATTAAGAAAATATTCTTTACTGGGAAAATCCGTGCGGAGAAAAAAAAATATTTATGTTTTGTTTGATTAATTGACATTGGATGTAAGGAATCTGAGAATTTATTGAGGATAGTCATCTAAATATTATGTAATCCTATTGAATTATTTATAAATTTATTGTAATTTTTGGATGTGCATACACTGTACTTTTTTTTCTTCTCTTTTGGGCTACTGTTTTTTTATTTCTTCAATATTATTTTTATTTATAGGAAACATATTCGAAAACCATATTTGCCGCAAAAAAACGGTTTCTTAGAACAGGCTTACCCATATAGGAACCGATTGCAACATTAGGCATACTAATATTTTTGGCTTGCCGACCTTTCATATACTGAGCCTACTCCTAGTACAAGCAGAATTTGCCAGTGTTTTTTGTGCTATTTTATAAAATATGATATAAATGTATAAATCAAAAAAAAAATATGAAAGGGTGACGGTAAAAGAGAGTATATTTGTGTGAGGGAAAGTGCGTGTAGGTACGAAAGTATATTAAAAATAAATCATTAAAAAGGTGTTTTTATATTAAATGTTTTTATTATTATTGTGATATTTTACCTTTATCCGATCAAAGTTTTTTCAGTTAATAATGTTTTCTATTTAAAGAAATAAAAACCCCTCGGTAGAAATTTCAAAAAAAAATTAAAACCTTTTTATAATGGATAAATGTTAATTTTATCAGTTCGTAAAATCATATTGTACTCTCTAAATAACCCGAATGATTTTATCGTGTACAGTGTGAAAGCTAATGACTTAATTAAATCGTACGCATTGCATTCCGGAAATAGAAATAGTGCCTCTGGAATGCAGATATTTATACAATAATTTTCAAATTCAACCAGAATACATTCCATGAATACACTGCTCCAGAAAATAAAAATAAAAATGATATCAAAATAGTCGGTGTAAATAAAAATCCATGTCGTTGCGGGTTTTGGCAGCTCCGAATAATCGAAGATCGTAACTTTAGAAAGAGTAAATATGCATGTCACCAATAAATCCAGAAAAGAGAATTTGAAAGTCAGCACTATACATATCAAATATAAATCACATGCAGCACTATTTCAGGGCGTTTTTTTAACAAAAATATACCTTATTTTTCTAAATTTATCAACATGGATGCCTATTTTTTGCGGTGATATGTATTTTTGAAACATTACTCTAACTAAATGACAAAATAATTAAGATTTATAGTCAAATAATGCCTTTATTGAACACTGCATTCAACTTATTTTTGGTCAACAAACCGATCCATTACCAAGTACCCGGAAAAGTTCCACTTCAGTAGAATTCACAAATGGCATTGATGTGGAAATAACACTCAATGGATAGGTAAGATGTATATAAAGCTATGTGAAGGATATACTTGTGATCTACGATTACTTATATGTACTCGTAATTGAGAAAAAAAAGTCTAACAGTAGTATGTTAGTTTGTAAATAAGTAATAGTTTCAACAAGGTGATACATTATTTACTTGCGACATATTTTTAATCAAAAAGTAAGTTTAGTATTATCGTACCTACAAGTAATATAATTATTATACTCTTTTGTATATAGGATAAAGTTTGAACTCGCATATTTTTTATTTGTGTTTTGTTAATTATTATGACTTGGCAAGGGCACAGCATAAAAGCCATTAAAAGTTAATGAATATGTAAAGTTAAAAAATCTAATTCGAAATGCATTAAAAATATTTTATTCATTTTTGAACATGAAATATCCTGCAAAACGTCAATCAACTCTAGTTTTAAAATTTAAAACAATAATTTGATATTTATAAACACAAATCAACGGTCTTGTGGTGTAGTGGTCAGCGCATTTATCTGCCACGCAAAAGGTCTCGGGTTTGATTCCCTACATGGTTTGTGAGAAATATTTACTTGAAACGGTGTTATAATACTAGAATATTTCATACTCTCTGGACTGGCCCCTGAAGTGTAAGACTGATCATTTATTCTTTACGTAACAAAAAATCAAGATACGCTACTATTGGTGTACCAATATAGTAGCCTTTAGGTGCGGAAAGGGAATGAAATGAAAAAAAAACTCAAATCTACTGCTAAGTTGTTTTGTGTATAAAACAAAAAATTCCGTGTACATACAGTTTAATTAATATATACGCAATGGAAGCGTATACCTATTTTAATGTTGTCATAATACGCAGGTAAAAGTGATGAAATTGTAACGTACGAATAAATATTATTTAATTGTGATGTATTCATGTACTAGGCATAAACACACATAAATGCAATGTTTAAAATTAGGGTTTTTTTTTTGAAACGGAAAAAAAAATTAATTCACATTTTAAGCAATGCTTATGAGATGTCTTACAAATCGGATGTTCTCGTAGATATACAACCAGAAACCAACATTATTAAAGTGAAAAATTCTGGAAGAATGACATAAATTATTTATTTATATATACGTCCAATGGGCATTTTTAAGGGCGTATTATATTTATACGTAGAAAATTAGAAAGACTCAATGGTATATAGTTGACTTTGTGGGAGTGGAAGCGGAAGATTTTAAAATTATGTCTTTCATACTACGATTCAGTTTTGAAGACATTTAAAAGAACCTTTAAGCTAACTGTAAAAACTATTTTTAATAAAAATATACTTTAAACACATATTTTTGTAGCCATGGTGGCCATTCTAGTTTTAAAAGGGTCAAAACGCATATTCCCGTGGTGGATGTCTTCAGTGACGTGGAAAAATATTGCTGCATGAAATTTTGCACGGATGCGTTTTCATTAATCCGGGAAAGTACAAGCAAAGCGTCATCTGTGAGGGGACAAGGTCTTTACTGGGTAAACAGGTAGATTATATTATTATTTATTATAACATATTTTTTACTACTTACTGTTTATTATTTATTTTATTTTCGTAATTGATCGCTGTTTTTACACTACAATATTTTAAAGTCCCTGGACTGGTACCTGAAACGTAAGGCTGATCATCTTACCTTCATGTAACTAAAATGATCGATATACACTGCGATTGGTGTACTAATCCAGTGCCCTATTCACCATCAGGTGCGGAAGGGAATGGTGATGAGAAATATTCTCACTAGTTATAAATATAGTTTACGGAATAGTCTTCAGTATCGAGACCCAAAACCTCTGATGTTATAATGTAGACCCTTAATGTGCAAATCAACCATAAGTTCCAAACAAGGGTTACAAAACTCATAAATCATCACTTATTTTGACTATTATCGTGGGAACCAGGATTTTATTTCGACCTATATTATAAATTATGTAATTGAATTATCTATAATTTACGACACACTTTTTGTGGGTAGGGTAGGACATTCGAAACTTCGGCGAAGAGTATTAAGACAACAACCCTTGTCATTATATTACGCTATAAATGTCAAAACCAAAATTAAACCGTTTTTTTTCCATTTTAAAACAAAACTGTTTGTGTACTAAGAATTTATTGATTTAAATATTCGGAATTTTATTATAACCCTTAAAATATTTATTGGTTAAATTTTTGAGTTAGATCATTATTAATCGTACTACATTTTACTTATTCTTATTCATTGTAGGAGTACCTAAAATATACATGAAAATGCGAAATATTATACAATAAAAAAATATTATTTACTTTATTATTTACAAAAAAAATCGGACAATGAGGAACTCCACTCAACCTAAACTTGATTCCCATTTTTTAATAGTGAGTTATTGACAACTCGTTGAAAATGTCCCAAAAATCGAAATATTTAGGTAAATAATAATAACTCTGAAGAGGACAACGTGAGTTGCCGAAACTAGTCGGTTGTGACAATAAAAAAAATTGGTTTATCAAACAAAGTAATTTGATTTATTCCTTTAAAAAAAAAAAGCAAATATATAATATTATCATAAACTACATTTATATACCTAACCACTTCAAAATATTGTTTTAATTTCCCTATTACTCGAAAGTTTCGTATCTATCTGCCTCCATAGTGTTATTTTCACAATGACAGAAAACTTAAGCTTAGGTATAACTTTAAGCGAATATTGAGTTGGTATTTTCAATGATAATTTACGTATAAACAGTAATAAAAATGGATATGAATTATGAATTATTCAAAGGGTGATTTTACATTGCAATATTTATTGTTGAGTCTTATTCAAAATTAGTGTTAAAGGAAGGCATATTCACAATGAGAGTATTTTTTGTCATTTTTACGTATTCGTGTTTATGAGCAGAGAGATAATTATGACCATCTCCAAATCTGTCTAGCAGTAAGCGAACATTAGACATATCTCAGGCACATCAAAGGCTTTACATTCAAATGTTTGTTACTTCACTGGCACCTGAAGCGTCAGAGTAATCACCTTACCTTCGTATAACAGATGATCAATATACGTTGTGCTCTATCTACCAAAGGGTATGGATAAAGACACGGTGATGATGATAAACAGAGTTTACAATATAATATAAATTTCTGCTGTTCTCATTCCTACAAAAATGCCTGTCAATATGAATTAACTTTTATAATTAAGGAGGAATTTTGAATAAAAATATTTATCAAATATTGTATTGTACAATATGTTGCCCTCGTGGTGTAATGGTCAGCACGTTTGCCTACCACGCAAGAGGTCTTGGGATTGAATCCTAACAAGGTAATGCTGATCATCTTACCTTTATGCAACAAAAAAAAGTATCAAGATACGTTGCAATTGGTGTACCAATGCAGTGCCCTATGCACCATTCGGTGCGGAAAGGAAATGATGATTAATGTGCAATACCCTACATAAACTATTTTCAAAACGTTGATAGCATAAACATCACTGCATCAAAAAATCTATTTATTTAAGACAATTAAACAGTTTCCGTGTGCAGAATATTAGAAAAAAACTTCATTTGATCAAAATGGAGTTCATCTAGACTCATATTTTGTCAATAAGAGACAAACAAAAAATCAATGTCCTTATTTTTATTGAGTGCCAATCGTAAAGCAATTTGATGCCAATCATTTTACAATGAGTGCCAATTACTACTTTATTGGTTTTATTTTTACTAGGACTATCTTTTCTTTATTCCAGTGTACTAACTTTTAAGCTTAATATTCGCTTTTATTCGGGAAATGGTTTTCGATTTTCGACAAAGCACGCTTATTTTTTTTTACTTAATTGTGTCTAGTAAAAATAAAATTTGGGAGTATTTTACAGATCGTTTGACCTTGTATCGCTTACATTATTTATTTTTTTAATTTATGAATAATATTGTACTTACATTTATTAGGGGCAGAAGCATAGTTTATAGCGACACAATCACGAACAATCCATTCCTGTGAACTTGCTCTGACTTGCTAAAAACTCTCGTTAAGTCTGGGCATTTGTAATGAAGTGATTATTTTACACACTGCATAAAATACGTTGTTCCGCCTATGTTCAAATATCCACATTTCCGAACTCTTCCATCTGTTGACTTTAGTGAGAAAAAGAGCTGAATAGATGAGTGTTATACAGTGCGTATGGTGATCACTTAAACCAGCTGATGACAGATCGTTAACCTTGTTAATGCCTAGATTTTCATATTCCATATCAAAATTGTTTTCCCACTCTGTTGCAATAAATATAAGAAGCGAAGAATTCACTTCCCTCTTTTTTCAATCCAATGAAGTACATTTTAAGTACCTGGATTACTTTCTTTCAGTACAAAGATGCTAAGGCTACCAGATTACATGTGATGGGCAAGCTGTTGCAATAAATATAATCTTGATAGGTAGTGGAATCCAGCCTTGTCTTCAAACGTTTGAACATAATTAAAATAGTGATTCTCATAAATTGTCGTTCTTTAAATTAAATGATAACTATATACTAATTTATTAATTATAAATTAATATATATGGTCCCTTTGATTGTAATAAATTGACATTTAAAATGCGCATTTTGAAAAACACATTTTTCTCTCTTACTTAGAAGTTTATCCATTTCATATGAATAAAATCTAATTTTATATCCAATTTATCATATTTCATATCTTTTTGACACTTGTGCAATAATATACACACATTTTCACCCTCATTCCATTATAACACCCACTCACCTACCCTCTCACACACTTACTCTCAGACAAACACACTAACCTTCACAACTAATTTTCAAAACATATTTTACATACGCAATGAAACCGATTTATGTTTATTTCATGTATTTTATTGATATCTGTCATTGTTTTTGTTTTCTATATATTTTGTTTGCCATATTGTTTTACGTGTATTACTATTAAAAAAAAGAATAAAATTGTGTTATTAAATAAACAATAAACATTCAAGTACGTATTTACAATGGAATAAATTTATATTGCTCTTAAGTGGAAGACGGAGTAAAAAAATGAGAAAAAAAAAGTATTCAAGAAGATTTGGGAAATATTTATTTAGACGTGATTTGAACATGGATGCATTAATAGCATCTTTTATAGTGCATGTGAGATTATTTCACGTTGAGCTGTACAAACTTGAATAAATTTGGGAAAAGCGTGAACTCTAAATGGATATTAAAAGTGTGCTTTGAGTTAGAGATCAAAAAGGAAGTAGTAATTTCTATTGGGTGCAGATCAAGTAAAGATGATGAAAAAGGCTTAAAACATTTTGGATAATTGTTTTTAAATTGATATTTTTATCAGTTTACTACTTCGTTTTTATTCTTAATTTAACCCCGTAATTTCTACCCAAAATCTATTTTTCTTTAACGCATATATTGTCTCCGTTCAAGCAAAAGTGAATGTTCACTTGCCCTAAAAATTAATGTTTCGAATTGAATATGAGGAATGCGGACAAAAAAACAATGTGGGGGATGTACAAAAATTCAACATATCAATATATGTTGTCAATTTTAGGACTGCACATGATTTTTGTAAAACAAAGAGTTATTTTTAATAAATAAGTGTTAATATTAAAAAAAATAAAAAAACATTGCTCGAATACATGTTTAGTGACTAACGGAAAGCGTAATAACAAAATTCATCGCTTTCCTACGAGGAGAAGTGAGAGTTTCAGACTCCCCAAAACAAGAATCCAGGCAACTGAAAACAATATGTATCGAAAAAACCTTAAGATGTTTAATGAATTGCCAAAAGAGATAAGGGAAGCTGGGTATATCGCATTGTTTCGTGGGATGGCGATGCTTTTTTCTAAAAACTTATATCCATATTGGTAGATAAAGTGTCAGCGGTAAGCGTCTGGATTTTAAAACTATGTTTTGTTTTTAAATTTATTTTTGTATTTTTATTGTTTATTAGCTTAAGTGTAACGAGGTGTTCAAATTGTATTTGTACAGCTATCTCAAATAAATACAAATTATCAAAACTCCCTATTTTGCTATTTTGGGCCCTAACAAAGTGTCACAATTCGCATCCATTGAGGAGAATATTTATTTTAATTATTTTATTTAATGATAAATAAATGTACAATTTAGAAACATATAAGGGCGGGAATATTGTCTTTAGGCAATTTCTCCCTACCTACCCAAACCGTTCAGTTTGAGAAAATTATAGGTACATGGACATATTCTAGGTAATTATGCGGTATCTTAAAATTTTTCCACAAAAATTTTAAACAAAGAATAACTAAAAATTTTCATTTGACTATGGTGAGAGGAGGGGAGAGGAGATGGGAAGGAAAGAAGAAGAAGAAAGGTACAACTCAAACATTTGAGAAAAGAACATGTGTTATGCAGGCGTTATATAGGCGGCGTTTGGTTTTCACGGAGTTAATATCCGATCTCCTGGCAGCCTAAATACTGTTGAATGTGGTGCCTGCTACTCCTCCACCACACTCCCAGTTTTTTTAATGCTGTCATTTTCGGTAACATGTACCCTTAGATATTTTAAACTCTCAACCCTTTCTATGATTTGGTTTTGATAGAGTAAGGGGATTTCAAACATTTTAAACCACAACATTATGATCATTATTTTTTATATTTTCTTCCTTTCACAAACTTTTTTAGTTTACCTTGTCCAGATTATAAACAAACAAAAGTCACTTTACTAAATTTAGCCACCTTGATTAAAAACCTTTGAGATTTTTAAAAATATATCAGAAGGAAAAAGTTTCCCATATAATTTATTAAAAAGATACGAATTATGTTGTATACATAGATAAAATGCGTAATATGTCATATTTAAGTCAAAACTGTCATTTTTAAGGTGAGTGACTTTTGACCAAATGGCGACGATGTGTTCTAAATAAACAAATATATATTTCTGTGAAGCGTCACGTCTGATCACAATAAAAGTTAGAGAATAAAAGCACGAATGCAATTACCCACTAATTTATTAATCTTCACGCTTGTGACGTTTCTAATACATCATTAGTCGCTACGTAAAAGGTTTGTTGGTGGAAAATGTCGACCAACCGTTTTTAAGCAGCCATTTCTAGAATAAAATATCGACCTCCTAAATCATAATATTACTACGCGCTCCGTTCCAATTTTTACGAAGGGTAGTTCGATATTTTTACAGTCACATCGTTTTTTTTATATTGCAATAATAAAAATCTATTAAGGTTGGTTGAAAGCGTCATTTTTTATATTTTGTAGATTACAATTTTTTTACGTAGACTAAGCAATCAGCCCTTACCTGTTTTTATAAATATATTGTTGTCTATAAAATTAATACTCGTACATAAACTACTTTTGATTCAAATGTTGTTTATGAATTAAACATATTGTATTCCGGTTTAACTTGTTATATTCTACAAGCTGAACATTGTTATTAAATTTTACAATGGTAAAAATGAGTAAAGTGTTTTCATTTATTGCTCATTAATTGATTTATTTTTTTTATTGAATTATTATATACCTCTGAGCTGTGAGTCCGCGACACTAGCCAAGACACCAAAATCCAGTTAATATTTTAAATTTAATTTTTATATATGTGACAACTATCGTGGCATTTCTTTACTTAGTGATCCGGGAAAAGTACTTGCATATATAATACTGCAAAGAGTTCGAGGACTCATTAGGCTAGTATTGAGGGAAAACCAAGCGGGTTTCCTACCTGGTAGGTCATGTGCGGATCATATCCACAACCTTCGCTATATTCTACAGGAGAACAAAGAACTAAATAGTTCCTAAGCTATTAGTTTTGTAGATTACAAAAAAGCGGTTGACATTCCGTACTGACATACACACTGGAAAATACAAGAATCAAATGAAGTGATGCCTTTAAAGCTAGTTAAACTCATCTAAGCCCTTCACTCAAATAGCGAATACCAAATCAGAATCAACGATGTTGTCACAGATTGGTTTGAGGTCACTACCGAAGTTTATCAATGTTGCTGTGAAGTTAAATTGTGGTATTTCTATAGTCCAATATGTTTTCAAACCGAGTTTCAAATTTTATGTTTTAACATATATTTTTAACATTGTCTTTAACATTCAAACGTTAAACGTAGGCGAAATACGTTATCATCCTGGCAATTTGTCTGCGCCAAATTGGAAAATTGGGAAAATTCGCGCCGACCGATATTTGTCTTTGTAATTTTTATTCATGTAAGAAAAGTTAAAAGCTTTATCAAATTCAGCTAACAAATCTGTTGAATAAGCAAAATCTGGTACTCATTTGATTAATTTTCATTTTAATATGGCAGCTTTAGTATTCAAAAACTCTTAAGCAGTCTCAAACAAGCTGACAAGCCCGTTTCGCTGCTTAAAATTTATTTAATTTAAAAAAAAACAGAATAATTGGGTTGTTTTTAGGTTATTTAAAAAATATATTTATGCTTTTTATTCAACGCGCTGCATTGTGAACGTGTAGAATATTATATATATTTTGGTGAGATGGAGGCTCACTTTCCTTATTTGCAAAATCACCACTGCTGTAGAGGTTTTTAAAATAAATATCTAACTCGTTGTTAGTGGTATCAAATGTGTTAGTTTTACAAGGTACAGGTTCTGCGGCCGCAAAGCGTACACTCTACTAAACAATTATATTAAATATATTTATTTTCTAAGGAAATCTTTGTCTATTATGAGAAAGTATTACATGAGTACCTTCTATGATACTATCTGTGTTATGTGAATTATTACATCTGCAGTAAAATTTTGGTGACAGCCTGCCTAAATGAGATCCACTCTCGTGGACTCCTATTTACATCTCATAGACCCCCAATTTTATTATGCACTGCCATGGACCCCCTGCAGGTCGTAAAAGACCCCTGGGAGTCGAAATAAACTACTTTGGGAATTATTCATCTAGTGTTTGCCGATAGTGCGATTATAATTGACTATTCAGTCAGTGGTCCTCAGGTCACGCTATATAGGCTAAATAGGAACTCCACTAGAAACCCGTGTACTGTGTAACATTTTATACCTTTATGTCCAAAGTCACCTGACTCTGTCAAACCAAGTCATCAAAAGGGTCAAGAGTTTCTAATACCTGAGAGTATAATATGTTATGGAAATTGGCAGCTTTCAAAAAGAACTGGGAGTGCCGGTAGAAATAGCAACCGCCGCATTTAAAAGTATGAAGGCTCTTCTCTACGGATGCGAATCGTAGCACCTTACTAGGGCCTAAAACAGGTTCTTGAAATTTTAAGCTTCGAGAATAGTTGTCACAGAAGAATCTTGGGTGTGTAGTGGTTTAACTTTGTAAGGAATTAAATAATGAAAATACGGACGCAGCGAACTTCGGTGAGAACTGTCACTAAGCTGAGTCGATATGGTTGGCTTGGTCGTGTACTGCGAATGCCTTCTGAGAGCCTAAACCACGCTTGCCTGCTATACAAGGCTTCGGGTTCTCAACGTCCTGGACGTCCGCAGTTGGCTGTTTGTCAGTAGTTCGTGTCAGAACTACGGGACGCGAATCTGACTTGGGAGGATGCAGAGGAACTGGCAGCTGACAGAGATACCTAGAGGTCTTCGTGGACACTATATCCTCTAACTAGTGAGTGGACGTGTAATGATGAATTTTTATAATTTTCGTGTCCTACCATGCGCAGAAGAATTCGCATTTTTTTATTTGTTTATTTTTCCACACATATATTAATTTACACAGAAATATAATTACAAAAATACACTACACAAAGACTACAGCGTCTGAGCGTGGGCCATTCTTTTTTTAATTATTAAAAAGTTTATAGCACATATATTTGGTATAACATGACCATGAAAAGAAAGAAAACAAAAATAAAAGAAAAAAAAAATTAAAGAAAAACCAATTTAACATTTGCTGATATTACGAAAATATGATTTATTTGCAGTATGCCTTTATTTTTTTATATATTTTTTTAAATGTATCTATCTGCTCCTTCCATGCTTATCTAAGACCTCAAACCTATTTTAAACTGTACCAATGATTTAATATTTTGTATTTCCTTGGTTAAAAGATAGAAGGATCTTGGACCAACATGTAAGGAGTGCCTCTGTGCGAACTTTTCCACTCTTTACGTATAATTTATTACTAGGAAATAGTCTATGTTTTTCGTAAATGATTTTAATTATATTTTTCTGTGCAATTTCTATTGAGCGACTATGCGCGTCCAAGACTCCTCCCTACCTTATTATATCATATTTTATCGAAGACTGGATTAAAGCGCAATAAACGATTTTTAATTTTTCTTTGGTTAAGATATTTTTCAGTATTTCATTAAGTCAGGACTCCTAATGTATATTTTTTCAATTATATATTGATTTTGCAATATTTATATTTATACTTAAAATAAATTACTTCGTTTAAAAAAAATAGGTATTGACTCTTCAGCATTATTTGAAATAATTTATTCCTTCTAAAACAGAGTTTTTAAACATGAAATGAAATACTTAGTATTAATTACTTTTGCAAAATGATACGTTATTATAATTATTTTGCACCTGCAATTTCCCGACCTGGTGCACTGGAGAACATTGTTTAAAACTGTCACAATACAAAATATTTCAAACAGTAGATACTTCGTTTCACCTTTGGATAATCAGAATGTTTGTTTCATATCACGATTTGTATACAGAATTCCGAAGTAGGTCATGAAATAGAGTCAGAACAAATAAACTTCAATGCTTTGAGAGCCATTTCATTGAAACTTGAAAAAAATTGCCCTAAGATTTTTGTTGCATTGTCTTGATTTTGTAATGTTACTCCTGCTTCCGACTAAAACAATTTATTGATCGACGTTTTTAAAACTACACGTACTTTAAATTATTACTTTTATGGTAAACAATTCATAGCAGCAACTGAAAAACATTAAACAAATATACATTCAGATAGCGGGGTAATTATTACATCTAGGTAACTTTAAAATTAGCATTTGTGAACGACCAACTAAAACATATATTTTTATACTTCTCTATGGATGCTACAAATAGACAAATCATGCATTCGAATCATCAGATTTTGATTTTAATGAATCACAACTTGTTATTGTTTAGCATTCGTGGTGGAAGATACAAATATATGATTTAAGTGGGTAACTCAAAATGTCTGATTTCGAAACTACTTCGTTGTACAAACTACCCCATAATATTATACCATAGTTGAAAAACGATTCCAAAAACTGATGTTGTTTTATAAAGGCATTAAAATTAAATAATAAAACATCCTATCTACGCTTCTCATTAAAAGATGGCTGGCTTTTTTTTAACTTTATAGTTACAAAAAAGAAAAATATGGAAACTTACGTAAATGTAAGCATTTTTCCAAATCTAGGTGGGCTGTTACCCGGTTGTTAAATGTAACAAAACATTTCCGAGTAAAACATATGGGGCCACAAAGATTTTACTTTTGACTTGTACTTATATACGGGTTCAAGGCTCATGGAAAGAATGTGATAATGTGTTTTGACGGTGCTCGGTTAAGTTTCCATAAGCATTGGTTTTTTTTCAACAAACATAAGAGGTTAAACAAAGTATTCAAAAAATAAAAGTTAATTACATAGCAATGAAATACATATTAACACTAAAAATAGTAAAAAAAAATATCCCACAAAGGCATGGCCTGTTAGTGGGTATAAAAGAAATGTTTATGAATTTTTGCTCCTTTAATAAAAAGACAGGTATTTTATTTTTGTGACATATAAAAAAGAGAAAAGAAAATATTCTGTAATAGATTAAAAGGTAGTTTTTATTTTGTAGTAATTAAAAAAGGAAATAAAAAATACAACTTTCACTTAACAAATATGATATAAAGAAGTGTTAACTAGAGCCTTAATATGGCCATAAGTCTGTAATAAAATGTTGGTACACTGTTGGCCTTTCTTGTTATAACAAGAAAGTTCAGTAAGTCATCATTTAATATTGCGAATTAACATTTTTGCTGGCCGAACAAGCCGAAGGGGTTGAAGTTAATTTTCAACTCGGATGTAGAGCGCATGAAGATAGGCGCAAGCGGTAACTTGAAGCTATTGGCTTCAAGGGCGAAGGAGTAACAATTTGGCCCCGGAAAGTATCACCAAATGGAGAATTGCAGAATAAAACCAAATGAAGTCACAGAAACTTGTGGGTTAAAACGATATTATGTTTCTAGAAGGTGTTAGTCTTTGTCGAATGCGCGGGAACTTATTAGTCGTACCGCACTTTGTTTGTCTGGATGTTTATAACAATCGTATAATATATTACTTTTTTAAAATTATTTTTGCTTTAGCTAGGAAAAAATAAGCTTTGTAGCCTATGTATTTTGCGATCGACAAATCAAAGGGTTTCAACCCTCGATTCACGCATAGTTGAATTCTCGTAGCAGACAGTAACCCTCTTATAAATTTATTAGCAATATATTTTCGCGTGGGTACGTATATTTTTAAGCCGAGCTTTAGCGCAATCTTTTTACTTAAATGGCAAATAAAACCGTCCGATGAGTGCGTGTAGATAATCTGAAGACATCTTTCAAGCAAATAAAGCCGTTTAATAAAAAGACCTTGTTTATTACTTTTAAATGGGCTGGCAAACTGCTTTGATGTAATTTCTTCATAGTCTGTTTCAGACATTTTTTTTCGTTTTATAAGACACTCGACAGACGTAAAAGGGTATTTTGTCTCCAACATTTTATTGAATACATTAGTAAAACTGATGGAAATAAATGAAGATAATTGTAAACGAATTTAACGAAACTGTAATTTCATCATTTCACGAGTACTTTTTTAAAAGTTTTAATGCGAAATTTCGTAAATCCTTTGACATCTTCAAGACGACATATAAACTACATGTCTAAAAATAATAGATCTTAAAAACGTTAGTTCACGTTCGTATGCTGGTATTATTTATTTATTTGAAGACGAGTTGTGGTCCAGTGAGTAGTGCCGGGGACTTTGGATCAGGAGGTCCGAGCTCCGAACCCCGCTACCACAACTTGTTTCACACTTTCCAATAAGGTTATTTTCGATTAAAAGAAAATTTCTTTGAAATTGAAATATTAAGGATAATCATTGTATTTTTTTCTTTTTAAAGAAAAAAAAAATTAATTGAACACAATTAATGTTCACTTTTCTTTGCAAATAGTAATTTAACGAGTAAAATAATTTTAATCTACATATTTTTTAAAAAAATCGTCTGGAAAACAAAACACTTTATCCTGTTTTATTTTATTGTATGGCTACATGTTTTTCTTGTTTTATTTAAAAAGTTTAAAACAGACCTTAAAGTTTGTGCTTAAATAACGCATTAAAGAATTTCGCTTCTGTCTCGCTAATAGTAATTTCTCTTGATTTGTTTACCGCATTATGAATACAAATCACTCTTTTGAGACTCATACAATGAAGCTTCTTCCTTTTGTTACTCTTTAGTGTGAGCTTGTAAACAATTTCAGTAGCCAAGATATATGTACATTAAAACCTTAACCCTGAAAACTTCCGTACTATAAATTATTCCGTAATAGTTAACTACTGTTTTTATTATTCCCATAATACCACTATTGTTACCCCCTCAAACGAGTATTTTTTTAACTGTGTTTTGATCTTATCACTTAGAAGCGTTAAGACCACTTTGTCTTCTAAAAAACTACAGCAAAATAATGGTTGCGTTTTTATCAAAATAGATAAAATGAATTGTTCTCTTTAATTTTAAATTAATAATTCTTGTGTGGCTGTGATGTCACACTAGTTGACATAGGACACAAGACTTGGTATATCTCTCTTATTTTAAAAAATTATGAATTCGTATTTTTTGCAATCATCAAATATACATTTTCACATCCGATTTAGAAAGTCAAATTTGTTTTACTATGCTAAATGTTTATACAAAAAACATTTATCGTTGCTACGCGAAGAATGAATATCCGCTAATTCAGCAACACATCTGTGCATATAAGAGAGAGCACAAAGATAGAACTCATAACAAGAAAAACAGAGACGTTGTTCTGCGGCGGGTATTGTCTAAAACAGATTCAGTCTTCAGTCGGTTGATGACTGTGATAGGGGACACACGCGCGTAATATGAAAGGCGTATTCATGATTGTTTTACTTATTTTGCTATAAAAGGGCTAAATTATATGTTTTTTTGCATTAATTGTGGAAAAATAATTATTTAACAATATGTCTTCTTTTTTTAATATTTTAAATGTTTGAACTTAAGAATATTCTGTCTTTTACTAGTGGTAACAAGATGTTACATCACCGCGCGCAAAGGGATTATTTATCACAGTCTTACAGTACAGTACAATACAGTAAAAAAATGGGTTGATGTTTTGTTCTTGCTACTGAAAACAGTGTTATATGTTAATTATTTTTACATTTCATTTTCTAAAAACAACAACATATTATTTTGCTATTCAATTTGTTCTTAATATTTGTTTGTTTTGCTTTAAGATTTAAAGAAAAAAATCCTTTTCTAAAATATCGCGTTTGAAGCTTGAAGGAAATTTAAGTATTTTCATAAAATTGTAAATATTATTATTATATAAGTACAAACGCAGTGTCCTTGCATTTGGAAAAGGAATTAATGATTGCTATAATAACCGAAGTCCATTTATTCACAGCGCTAATGACCGTTGGTCAATGTATATGTGTAAAGTAAACTCATCAGATATAATATATCCTATTGGTTTTTGTGAATAAATAGAGTTTAATCTTTTATTCATTGTAATGAAGTTTTTATTTCATTTTTTTAGAAATGCAAACGTTTAACACATAAATTACCAATACTATTTATAATATGTGTAGGATTTAGGTTGTTGAGAGTTCGTTGAAGTTCCTACCTCAGTTAGAAATTGACAGAGAAGACACGAGGTTGCTGTTTAATGCGTATTTAATTACATGGCTAATAAGATACTGCACTTGGTTGTGTAGCACGAGCGTAGCGGCAATGATGGGTTGAAGAGACTGCACTTGAGTTACATGCTGGAACTGGGTGACATCGTCGAGCTGGACTAACTGCCTGAACGGAACTTGTTGGGCTGACTGACTGGCGTTCGTCCTTTGGTCTCTTTATAGACCACATTCCGTAGTTCATTTCATCATGGTAGGGATGATGTGAATTTACTGCAGAACATTGCCCTCCGATTTCGTGTGCAATACTGTTAGAGTTGCTGTATTGGATTCTATAAATAATTATAACATTGCTTTCTGATAACTGAATCACACTATTTCATGTAAAATGTTTTGGCACGCGCGTGTCATCGATTATGGACTATAAACCTTACATATGTAATACATGAAAAAAAAACTACTAAAATAAAAAAATAATTTATTCCTCACTAAATGTCGTTCGCCGTCTCAAGATGTAAAGTTTTTATACTTTTGTAAATGAATGACAAGAATTACTTAGATATACTATTTTTGAGAAGTATTGAGTTTTCATTCGTACCTTTAAGATTTTTTTTATTGCTTATCTTAAATATTAAAACCGTGTTATTTGTATTGTGTGTATGTAGTGCTATAACGTAAAACTGATTAAATCTTATATATTTACGCACAGGCTATCGCTATGTGAGATTTTTTCTGTTTCTCTTCATGTAATGTAAGAAAAAAAAAATGTCTGCTGAAAACATATACTTAATAAAACATACTTGATACTACTTATCTCAATATTTTAGTTGTATAATGTGAATCTCGAAAAAAATCTCAAGGGGTTAAATATGAAAAAGAAATGTTCTTACTTAAAAACGATATTTTTAAAAGATTCAACAATATTTTCAGTACATTTGTAAACAATGACTTCATTCTCATCTCAAGAGGGTTATTATGAATGACATAATATATTTCAATAGAGATGGAGGACGTTTTTGAGAAAGTTTAATTATTCTCCAAATAACAAATTACATTAGGGAACCAACATTTTATTACGTTATTCCAAGATTGTTGAATTATCTCCCGAAAACAATTATTCACACAGAAAATCTTCAAATAAAAAAATAAGCTGAAAGAATGCTTGTTTAGTACCTTTTAAAAAACTTTTATTACTAAACATAAATTATACGTATTTGTGCAAAACCAACACACTCTCTAAAATAATTGTGTTCCACCGAAAAGTCTCTAGACTTAGTAAGTAACTAAAATCATAACATAAAACTATTCTGCAATATAGAAAGTAAAAAGCCGTTAACAGGATTTTTGACGTTTCACTGTCTGGTTTGAGTGACAACTTTACACATTTACAATTTTTGAGATTTTGTGAAAAATAAAAAAGCCTGGACATCAATATTCCCTTCTCAAAAATTAATGTCTGAATGTCTGTCAAGAAATAAAATAGATTTTTTTGATAAAAAGTCAGCAGTTAACTTTTTATTATTTAAGAAGATTTAATTTTATTGATGAAGAATAGACCTTTTGAAAAAGCAAAAAATTTCATTTTGCGAAGAAATAACCATTCTTAGCTGTTTTATTATTCTACTTCCGGTTGCTTTAAATATTGTGACTGTGATTTGTTATTTTCTTCCCTTTCACTGTATTATTGCCAATAATTTGCGTGCCAAATTGCCGTTATCGTTATTTTACTTTTTCAACCCCATTTTTTTAGTTAACCTACCAAAATATGCCATTATTTTTTGCTAATTTAAATCTTAGTGACAATTTATTTATACAAAAATTAACTGTATTTCAAGATTCATTTAAAGAAATGAATTGAAGATTACAGTTTATTCAACCGACACAAGGTGATTTTTTACAATGAGAATGCTATATCAAACCATTAAATTTAACATGTCTACAACATTTAGCATGTGATGATCAATTATGAATGTAATGAAATTGTTTTTTTCTTTATTTTGTATTCATAGCAAAATATGGTAACTTTTGTAAATACATAAATAAATAATTATGAGAAATAGAAAAATTTAGCTCATTTTGTTAACCTTCACGAAATGTGGGAAAACCAAACTTTTTATTTTTAATCCTTCTATTACAATATTTTGAGTCTGTCTAAAGTCTATATTTTGAGTGTGTCTAAAGTCTATATTTTGAGTCTGTCTAGAGTCTGTAAACAAAAGACGGGATCTTACCCCCTCAGGA